>NC_090266.1:249542884-249842884 GCF_040414725.1 Anabrus simplex
TTCCTGATGCCAATCTTATGTGGAAAGACGTGTTCATCATTGCGTGCATCTGTGTTCGTTGGCAGTGTTGTGTGCTAGGAGTGTATGAAGAACCATGATGCATAACCAAATGCCTCGTTCTCAAGTCAAAGGAATTAATCAGACGCGGTTAAGTTCTTTGATCCGGCCGGAATTCAACCCTCCACCCACTTAAACGAAGGCCAATATGCTGACGAATCAGCTAAGGAGACTGACATAATATGTACATCTTTATGTACCATAAATATTTTCTGGATATATCGTTGGCACCATGTTAAACTTCTGTTCAGGAGAGCAAAAAACCGTTTCATTGTGGTATTATGAATCTGCCCTTCTCAGTAGTGTCTTCCGCTAAATTTACACCGATTTCTCTTCGCTGTTTTATAAGTGGTTGACGTTATATTGTCATACTGGCTTTAGTTTAACTACATAAGAATAACGTTTGACGTATTCATTACTTTACACTGCACACACATTTTAATTAACTATCAAAGAAGAAGGGACAAAGTTGCAATTCGCTCCCTAAATTTCAAATAATGTTACATTTCCCCCTCCCTCCAATTCTACAGGCAAGTACAGGTAAATCATGATTTTTAGTCACAAAACTTGATTGTTTCTTGTTTGTTTTCTTTGTTAAGAATGAAGCCATTGACTTTCAGTGTCGACTTAGTTAATACGATTTATAAGTTTTTCAGGGTTGAACAATTATATTACTTTCTACAGGTATGTTATAGTGTTCTAAGCGTTTTCATGTTTCGACAGACTAGAAATCATAAGTTATACTATAGGTTGTTACAAGACTTTAAAACAAGCATTAGTTCTCACGTCTGCGGTTAATATTTCTCGAAAATGGGAACATAAGTGGTCAGAAGAAAAGAAAGATAATATAAACTCTATCGAGCTATCCCCATAGACATGATTTATTTTCTTATTTATTTATTTATTTATTTATTTATTTATTTATTTATTTATTTATTTATTTATTTATTTATTTATTTCTACCCCTTTACTCTCTCAGCACTACTTAAAATAATGTTGTGTTGGCGCGACATGGAAAAGGTAGCAAAGGTGTGTTGAGTTTCTTTGGGGTCTCCGATAAACCAGTAGCTTTGCCGATTGAAACAACAATCACCATTCCCCTGACTATCAGTTGCCTTTAGATGGAGAAAATGAAAGTTAATCTTAACATACTCTCATCTGATTCTTATCAAATCGTCTTCTCTTTTCCTTTTAATGATATTTCCTGTTAGGTGTTATGGGACAGTTGCAGGTTTAGCTATATAATCTTAATTTTAGAGGTTTAATTTTCTAGTGACAGTTTGCCAAAATTTCACAATGTTGACATCCCTCTAACCTTCGCTGTATTGTTCAGTTATAGTATAACCTAATATATAGCAGAGTATGCGGCTATACTTCTATACTGTTCTGAGGATAATTTATTTTAAGAAATATTCAGTGTACACTCACACTTTCCTATCTTTAAACAGATCTCCATCATAATCTGTCTGACCAGGATATATTCAAATGTTCAAATCTGCAATTTCAATACAAAATTCATGAGTCTGATTCCTTCGATATGAATTACTTATCAACAGTTTCAGAATATTTTCAATAAACTATCCATTGAAAATTCAACGTAGATATTTCATAAACAATACTCATCGGCAGGCGCAATTTCGCAGAAATTCAATTGCATGTTTGCTAGTTTTCACGGAGAATATTCAGGCGGTTAACTATCCTCATTATCACAAAGTATCGATATGACATATTGTTTAGTTTTCAGCAAGACCTTCGTAATCGGAAGCAATGAAGCGAATAGGGGAAATAAGCGAATGTAGCGTGTTCCTGACTAGGTCGCACGTCAAAAATGAACAGTAGAATTAAAATATCAACACAAAGCCGTGATGTATATCTACTGATTTACCATGGCTACTTAAAGAAACCATATTTGTCGAAGTGCTAGGGTTCATTGTTGTCCTTCACTAATGGGTAGAGATTGGACAATTTCCCTTGATATGCCTGACCCGCAGTAGCTGGAAAATGTCAAAAATGAATAATCAAGATTTGCACATTCTTTACCTTGGTACAGACAATATCATTAATATTTTATCAAATTTATGTATTGTGAGTTATAGTATATAGAGATGTGGGTAATCCGCCTAGTCAATACTATGTATTAACATACGGGCCCAATACTGGCTATACCGAGCTCAATAGCTGAAGTCGCTTAAATGCCGCCAGTGTCCAGTATTCGGGAGATAGTAGGTTCGAACCCCACTGTCGGCAGCCCTGAAGATGGTTTTCCGTGGTTTCCCATTTTCACACCAGGCAAATGCTGGGGCTGTACCTTTGTTGAGACCATGGCATCTTCTTTCCCACTCCTAGCTCTTTCCTGTCCCGTCATCGCCATAAGACCTATCTGCGTCGGTGCGTTGTAAAGCAACTTGCAAAAAAATACTAACTACACGTATCATCTCTGATTTCACATTCCTTCGGTTCCCTTTCCCACTTTTCGTCGATAATTTTTTTCTTTTCTCCCTAGTTTTCTTCCATGATCTGTTTACTGACTTAACAAAAGTATAGAATTCATTTTCCATTCAATATATTTCTCACCCACATATTGTTCCTAGTTTTTCTTGTTTCCTTGCCTATTTAAGGAGTGGTGTTTCGTGATGCGTACTGAAATATTTCCTATACTTTCTTTTCCACCCTACTTAGATAAGTGTGTTGAACAGGAGATAAAATATACTGCTGTCATGTTCATTCTAATTAATTCGTAGTTGTTGCATTTAGAATCTAAGGAAGGTCACGTCGGAAAAATCGTGTACACATGAGAGTGTGTTTTTACTTCTGTGTTTATTTGTTCAAGGCCAGTTTTACTGGCACGGTGGATCCAACTTTTACTTCTGTAATGCATTTCAACCTACGATGGTTAAGAATGTAACGTGGCCAGTCTAGAGACTATCTGCTGAGAAACTTTTGTAACAACATGGAACGTAAGCATGGCTGTATAATTATTTCTTTCCGGTTGTTTAATTTATGGTTAGACTGCACTCCTTATGCGAAATATCAGAAATAGAGGAGAAAGGAGGCACATTTAAACGTTTATTTTCAGATTTGTATCTCCACTTAAAACAACAACAGAAACAACTCCTTCAAAGAGATATAAAATGAGAAGTTTTATAATCCTTTTGCGAACATCATCATCATCTGTTTACCCTCCAAGTTCGGCTTTTCCCTCGGACTCAGCGAGGGATCCCACCTCTACCGCCTCAAGGGCAGTGTCCTGGAGCTTTCAGACTCTTGGTCGGGGGATACAACTGGGGAGAATGACCAGTACCTCGCCCAGGCGGCCTCACCTGCTATGCTGAACAGGGGCCTTGTGGAGGGATGGGAAGATTGGAAGGGATAGACAAGGAAGAGGGAAGGAAGCGGCCGTGGCCTTATGTTAGGTACCATCCCGGCATTCGCTTGGAGGAGAAGTGGGAAACCACGGAAAACCACTTCGAGGATGGCTGAGGTGGGAATCGAACCCACCTCTACTCAGTTGACCTCCCGAGGCTGAGTGGACCCCGTTCCAGCCCTCGTACCACTTTTCAACTTTTCGTGGCAGAGCCGGGAATCGAATCCGGACCTCCGGGGGTGGCAGCTAATCACGCTAACCACTACACCACAGAGGCGGACTTTTACGAACATACATATCATAATTATGAATGTTTAGTGACAAGTAAAATATTACCTTAAGTTATGTTGACATTTTGTTAAAAGATTTCCTTTACAGAATACGTTTTAACACATTACGATGTGTAATTAAATAAACCACAAGTGTTATCGCCTCAAAAGTAGCTGTTTCCTAACAATTCGTGAGTGTTTACTCTAGTCTCCTTCACTACACACGGTGACCTTTTGAATTTATGTCATATAACACGAGCCAAGCTGCCTCTAGATCGAGTTAACAACGGAACTATTTCAATTTTTCACAAAACTTCGAAAAGTACTCTTGCTATGTTCTCCAATTCGGGAACGTATAGTAAAGCCAGCATAGCATATACATCCGATGGAGGGTCTTGTAACGACATCCTCATCCGAACTGCTTAATGTCCTCTGCCTCTCAAGGCAATTGACTCATGAGAGTGAGTGAAAATCGCTCCCGCCCTCAGTCCAGATACATTCCTCTAGCCAGCGGTCTCCGGGAAAGTGGGAGACATACTACCCCTATACCTCAGGAACGGCATGGGCAATAACTCCCCTTATTTTCTACCTTCAATTCGCCGTGGTTCGTGGTAAGAAGGATTCCATTAAATGGTTGATTCGCCTTTCCGATTAATTTTTCCACGCCACAGTCTCATCTTGGATTCATTCCTCTTCAGTTCCATTTTCCATTAAATAAGCTTTGTGGAAATGTTTCCTTTATCAATATATCTCGATGAAAAGGTTTCCGTTCGCATTTGTTGCAACTAAGATTATTTCGTTGGCGATTATCTGTTCCGCAATGCTTAACTGGCGACTTTGCCAAATATTCTTCCAACCAAGCGAATGTTTAAATTATTCTGTCAGTTCTGGAACAGATTAGTATAATGTAGTATGGTTCACAGGTGTTACTATCCTCACGTCTAACACTACTTTACGTCAGTATATTGAAAAAACAGCAACATCTTATAAGAGATACGTAAATTTAAGGTATAATAATAATTTTAAGAAGCAAACTACTGTTCACAAAGAGTTATTTTACGCGCTAGTAAATCTTCCAACATATGGCTGGTGTAGTGTATGTGAGAATCTTCGAATTCCGTCGCACTGAACCGGAGTCGAATCTGCCAAATTGGGCTCAGACAACCAGTGCTCCACCGTTGGAGCGACTCAGCCCGACTGTTTAAGTTATAAGTAACAGTGATACACTAGATCTGTTTAGTCTGTACCTACCGTCACAAACACAAAAGAGTCCCTTTACCCCTGCAGTTTCCGCTAATAAGTCTTTCATCCCTTCCGCACTTGTTCATCGATTTACTGACTCCCTTTTTAATAAGCAAAGTGTGTGGCTCTCCAGCCAGTTGAGCTGATCCTTTCATATGAAAGCGCTTTTAAAAATTAAAAAATGTGCTCTAGTTTTCCGAACCTCAGAAGGGATACTCATATCAGTTTCCTTTCTGGTTCATCTCGAAGCAAAGCAAAGTTAAAAAATCGACTAGACATTTTCTAACAGCAGAGACTCCGAAATGAAAAAGTGGATGTTGAATGGAGAAAAACAACGTCGCGTGTAATGATGCGTAATATGTCGTAACTCCATACACTTTCCTGACATCTATTAGAACCGAGCTCGATAGCTGCAGTCGCTTAAGTGCGGCCAGTATCCAGTATTCGGGAGATAGTGGGTTCGAACCCCGCTGTCGGAAGCACTGAAGATGGTTTTCCGTGGTTTCCCATTTTCACACCAGGCAAATGCTGGGGCTGTACTTTAATTAAGGCACGGCCGCTTCCTTGCCATTCCTAGCCCTTTCCTATCCTATCGTCGCCATAAGACCTATCTGTGTCTGTGCGACGTAAAGCAACTTACAAATAAAAAAGTAACATCTATTAGAGCAGTTTTCTGGGAATGGTGAACTGCGCTTGTGCCTTTCCTCCAACAGTGCATCTATCCAACCGGCAAAGGAATCGGCAGTGAGATAGTATTTCACATTTAGATAGGAGTGTATTTTTTTTTTTGTTTTTTTTTTTTTTTTTTTTTTTGCTACGGGCTTTACGTCGCACCGACACAGATTGGTCTTATGGCGACGATGGGATAGGAAGGGCCTAGGAGTTGGAAGGAAGCGGCCGTTGCCTTAATTAAGGTACACCCCAGCATTTGCCTGGTGTGAAAATGGGAAACCACGGAAAACCATCTTCAGGGCTGCCGACAGTGGGATTCGAAGCCACGATCTCCCGGATGCAAGCTCACAGCCGCACGCCTCTACGCGCACGGCCAACTCGCCCGGTTAGAGTGTAAAATTAGTTGAGCGATAATTTAATTTCCATGTAAATATTGATTTGTGCACTTATTACTAGTTATTTTTATTCTGAATTCATTCATGAGCCGAGACGGTTAAGACGTGCTCGAAAGTGAAGCATTTCTCCACAAGCCCTAGAACAGGGATGGCAAACCTTCACCGATTAGCGTGTCCATTAAGGTCTTCTTTATTACCTTGTACTGTCTGGTATGCCACCGGTTATTTTTCAATAAAATCATCATAAAACCCCTAATTTGACTTCATTGAGAATTAATTGACGAATACTTCTTTTTTAAAGTGTAATGTTAATGTTGCCAGATTTTCGACCTACTTACAGTATTACATGTTACAAAACATTAAAATATGTTAGTATGCTGTCTGACGTGTTCGCCTGTCTTAGGTTCTCCATTGCTGCCCTAGAGGAATGGAAGGCAATGACTTCCACTTTCAGCCACCTTTACACTGACGAGTGCGATCGACTGGTTACCTCGCTTTAGTTACACTGACAGCCCTCTGTATCATTTCCGTTGTGAGTTGTCCAATGACGGTCATTCCATTTTCAAAGCCTAATAAGGGATAATCCGAAGTCAGTGGAATATTTGGTACCATTTATCAAATTTTCTGGCATGAATTGAGCAACGGGAAGTGAATGCCATTACACCACGATTGAAGTGGTGGAATTGTAGGAAGTATTCGTGATGTTTGTGTTCCTGAAAACGAGAGGCACGTAGGTCAGATGGTCAATATATGGTCTTCTAAAACTATAGCCTTTGTCCTAATAAATTGACCTGATATTTATTTCTGTTGTAGGCTAAGTGAACCGCAGAGCCATATGCCTCTCCAGAAGTGGAAAGCTCGTTTCTGTACTTTCCCGCTTTTTGAAGGGGAATCGAATTCATGTCCTCCATTCATTCAATCATTAATTCATTCATTCATTCATTCATGAACCGAACATTTATTTATCGTCTAGGCAAAGCAGCGGGAACTGCGATTAAACCCAATAATAATAATAATAATAATAATAATAATAATAATAATAATAATAATAATAATAATAATAATAATAATAATAATAATAATAATAATTTTCGGGGAACTGCTGACCGTACTCAAACATCCCGCTCTGATCCATTTCACTGTATAGACAAATTAGTGGCATTCAGTAACCGTCTTTCCCTTTTCACGGCCTAATAAGGGATAATTCGAAGTCAGCGCAAATTTGGAAGAATATATTCAGTGAATGACATCATGCGGAGACCACCACCGAAATGGTGATTTTATTCCGGAGTATTTGTGATGTCTTTGTGCTTCTAAAATGAGTGAAGTGTATATCAGTATTATAGAATAACATTTCTTATTTAACAACTTATGCATTAAGATAAAGTTAGTCAGCGTGAGCACTTAAGATAGTCGAGGTCTCGGCCTCCAGATATATAGCCACAAGTCCAATGCCGCTTAATGCCGCATTCAACCTTATGTCGGTAGATTATTCTTTGAAAATTATTATTAACTTTATTGTTGTTATTATCATCAAAATAATAAAAATATACTATTTTTTCCATTTACGAATTTCGTAAATTTAATTTAAAAGTCAGAGTGATGAGATACAAATGCCTGTATATACTAAAGCTGTTCCTTTATCAGTGGCAACACAGTTGCATGTACACCAGGAAACGGAACACGCGTTTCTCGAGTATTCACACGTAAGAGATATACCCAGTTTACCTCCAGAGCACATAAACTTGTCCATCCAACGCTCCACGCATGCGCTGTGCTGTGAAGAAAAGATTCGTCCACGAGAACCTAGTCGAACGGTTAGTTTTCGAGATGTTCTCGAAAAAGGAATAGAGTAGCTGGATTGAAATTGAACGTGCCCATGGCCGTACAACACGACATGTTGTGAAGAAAAGACCTGCAAAAAGACCTCGACAGTGTTGTGATATGGACAGTAGGCAATGATAAGGTGATAAACAGGGTTAAAAGTCAGGTTGTGAGTTTCACTCATAGGAAATGTCCTCTCAGTTTTATTCCTGCGTTGATGAGAGTGAAAGTTTCTTATGAGGATCACTGTATGTACCTAGGTGTTAATATCAGGAAAGATCTTTTTTGGGGTAATCACATAAATGGGATTGTAAATAATGGGTACAGATCTCTGCACGTGGTTATGAGGATATTTAGGGGTTGTAGTAAGGACTTAAAGGAGAGGGCATATAAGTCTCCGTTAAGACCTCAACTAGACTACGGTTCCAGTGTATGGGATCAAACCAGGATTCGAGAAGCGAAGAAATTCAAAGAAAATCCGCTCGATTTGTGTGGCTGATTTTCGACAAAATAGTAGCGTTGCGAAAATTTTGCAAAGTTTGTGCTGAGAAGATTTTGGAGAAAGGAGACAAGCTGCTCGAATAAGTGGTATACCGAGCTCGATAGCTGCAGTCGCTTAAGTGCGGCCAGTATCCAGTATTCGGGAGATAGTAGGTTCGAACCCCACTGTCGGCAGCCCTGATAATGGTTTTCCGTGGTTTCCCATTTTCACACCAGGCAAATGCTGGGGCTGTACCTTAATTAAGGCCACGGCCGCTTCCTTCTCACTCCTAGCCCTTCCCTGTCCCATCGTCGCCATAAGACCTATCTGTGTCGGTGCGACGTAAAGCAACTAGAAAAAAAGAAAAAAAAGTGGTATGTTCCGAACTGTCACTGAAGGGATGATATGGAATGACATTAGTTTGAGTAGCATGTTTCAAAGTAGGAAAGATCACAATATCGATAGAAAGATGGAGTTCAAAAGGACAAATTGGGGCAAATAATCGTTTATAGGAAGGTGGTTAGGGATTGGAATAATTTAGCAAGGGAGATGTTCAAAAATTTCCAAATTATTTTCAATTATTTAAGAATAAACTAGGAAAACAACATATAGGTAATCTGCCATCTGGGAGGCTGCCCTAAATACAGATCCGTGGTGTTTGATTGACGATCTTCGCGGAACTAGCCGGGATTCGGCGATATAGAACCGTGGGACGGTGATTGTTTCAATGACGTCGTCTGTTAGAGACCGGTCGAACGGTTAGATTCCAAGGTGATCATCCCCCATGCTTCCTGGATTTAAGTGCCTGTGAATGTTATTTAATACCGAGGATGAAGGAACCACTTCGTAGTATCAGCATCTGAAATGTTCCCGAAGATAGACCGTTCCACTCATATCAGCCAGAGAACAGACGGGCACTATGGCTTCCAAATCACTGGTAACAGGTTCTATACAATGCTGGGGACTAAATTGAGGCACTGCAGGCGTTTCATAGAGGTATTTTATTCTATACGTTGTAAAAATAGTTTTCTGTAATAAGGAAACAGCCCGTCTAAAATTACCATGCTACATTTTTATCATAAACTATTATGGCTTTCAGCGCTCAGTTTGCTTGCCTCTGTAAATTAACTAAAGAGTCACCACAATCCTCTATTTCCAAGTAGCTATGTGTGTGCTATTTTGCTTAACGTCGCACCGACACAGATATGTCTTTTTCCAAGTAGCACTGTGGCCTCGTTTGGTTCACACATCCTAACAATAATTCATTAAAGCCATCATCGTCGCTTATGTTTCCCTCTACTCCGCTTACCATCCATGGTCGAGTCCATTATTTCCCACAGTAACCTTTACCCCTCCTCATATGACCTCAAAACTGAAGGCGGAATACACTGGCAGAAAATTAAATAGCAACACCAAGAATAAGTTGAGCTAGATAAACGAAATTCGGGAGGTGTGTTTGCACATCTGAAAGATGACGCCTATTCAAATTTGCTTGCTGTCGACGATGAGCGGTGCTGGTAACGTCACTATATGACCTTGCAACCCAAGTTTGCTTTAAAAACGCGTCGTATACTTCGTGAGCGTTAATAATCGAATTCCATGTTTCTTAATTCGCTCCTCTATGAGCAGGCGTTAAGTCAGGATTCCTTCACGTGTTCCTACATTTCTTCTGAAGTCAAACTGATCTTCTCCCAACTCAGCTTCAACGTGTCTTTCCATTCATCTATAAATAACACACGTTATAATTTTATAAGTGTGAGATACTAAATTAATGGTGTGGTAGCACCTGATTTCTTGGGAATAGGTATAACAACATTCTGTCTAAAATCTGCTGGCACATTTCCTGTATCATACATCTTACACACTAAGTGGAATAACCTCCCCCTGCAGGTTTCTCCTATGGCGGTCATAATTCTAACGGTATGTCATCAATTCCAGGAGCCTTGTTCATATTTAGCCCTCTCAAGGCTCTGTAGAATTCCGACCTCAAAATAGGGTCACCCATTTCATCAGCATCAATAGTTTCTTCTTGTTCCAGTCTGTTTTCCAGTCAATGAACGGGTCACGGACGGGATGAATGAAGCCCCTAACCTGCGGCAAGGATATGAATTGTGGCGGCTGCCGAGGCCTGTTGCACTCCTCTGGGGCAATGATTAATGACTGACCGATGAAATGAAATGATAGTGGAGAGTGTTGCAGGAATGAAAGATGACAGGAAAAACCGGAGTACCCGGAGCAAAATCTGTCTCGCTTCCGCTTTGTTCAGCACAAATATCACATGGAGTGACCGCGATTTGAACCACGGTATCCAGTGGTGAGAGGCCGGCGCGCTTCCACCTGAGCCACGGAGACTCATTTTCCCTTTATACAACTGTTTAATGTGTTCCTGCCATCTTCCCACATTGTCTTCTTTCCCTAGAAGTTGTTTTCCATCTGAGCTCTTAATATTCATAGACCGAGTTTTCCTTTCTCCAAAGGCATTCTTGATTTTCCTGTATGCAGAATCTACCTTTCGTACAACCATACAACCTTTAACATCCTTACACTTTTCTTTCAACCGTTCTTCCTTAGCTTACCGACACACTCTATCTACTTCATTCGTTGATCGTCTGTATTCTTTTCTGCCCTCATTTTTTCCTTCTCTTTGTGCATTCTTGTATTTTCGCCATTCATCAGTGAGGTCCAATATTTCCCGAGTTATCCACTGACACTTAGTTTTTCTTACCTTTCTTCCCAGCTTTTCTTGTACAGAAATACTGATCTTACACTTCACGACTGTCCACTGTTCATCTGTTGTGTTTCCTTCAACCTATTTACTTAGTCCATGTGCAACATGTTCCTTGAGACAATCCCTTATATTGTTGTCATTGATGCTTTCACGGACCGTACTTTGTGCTTATGCCGTGTCGAGAAAATAAGGTGAAATTCCTTATTTCACCTTATTTTCTCGACATGGCATAAACCCAAAAGCCTATGTCATGTATAATCCGTTATACTCTTTTCTTTCAATCTATCTAAATCTCATCTTCTTGTATTCCTTCCTTTCTTCAATTTCTTCAACTCCAGATGATATTTCATGACCACCATGTTTTGGTCCGAGTCCACAGTTGCTCCCGGGAATTGCCTGCAATCCAACACCTGATTTCTGAACCTCTGCCTAATCCTGATTATGTCTATTTGATACCTTCCTGTGTCTCCAGGTGTTGTCCACCGCCGTTAGTGGTGTTTGAACCAAGTATAAGCAACGATTAAATTATGATCTGTGCAGAATTCTACTAGCCAATTTCCTCTTTCTTCCCTTCGTCCCTGTCAGAATTCTCCTTCGGCATTACCTCCTCTTCCTTGTCCTAACTTTGCATTCCAGTCTCCCATCACAATTAGACTCTCACTTCCCTTTACATATTGTATTAAATATTCTATCTCTTCTTCGTCTGATTAAGTAGTAGGCATACAAACGTGTACCATTGTGGTGGGCATTGGGTTGGTGTCTATCTTGAGAACAATAATTCGTTCACTTTGCTGGTCGCAGTAACTTACCCGCTGCCCTGTCTTCTCATTCACTATTCAACCAACTCCTGCATTTCACATGTTTAATTTTGTGTTGGTAATTATGTAGTGCCCTAGAGCCTCCGTGGCTCAGAGGCAGCGCGCCGGCCTCTTATCGCTGGGTTCCGTGCTTAAAATCCCGGTTACTCCATGTGAAATTTGTGCTGGACAAAGCGGAGGCGGGACAGGTTTTTCTCCGGGTTCTCCGGTTTTCCCTGTCATATTTTATTTCAGCAACACTCTCCAATATCATTCAAATTCATCTGTCATTCATTAATCATTGCCGCAGAGGAATACGACAGGCTTCGGCAGCCGGCACATTAATTCTTATACTCGCCGCTAGACGGGGCTTCATTGATTCCATTTCTGAACCCGTCGAATGACTGGAAACAAGCTGTGGATTTTCAGTTTTCAATTATATAATGTCCTGACCAAAACCCTGCTCTTCGTGCCAACGTACTTCACTTATACCAACTACATCTAATTTTAGTCTATCCATTTCCCTCTTCGGATTATCTAACCCACCATAACGATTCGAATTTCTAACATTCCACGCTCCGACTGGCAGAATGTCAGTATTCAGTTTCCTGATGATTGCTTCCACCTGTGTAGAGATCCGAATTGGGGACTATTTTACCTCCGGAATATTTTTCCCGGGAGGAAGCCATTACCAGTACGTCATTCATTCATACAGAGAGAGCTGCATGTCCTCGGGAGTTAGTTAAGACTGTAGTTTCCAGTTTCTTTGAACCGCGTAGCAGTATCAACACAGCTAAGCCATGCTAAATATTACAAGGCCGTATCATCCAATCATCCAGACTGCCGCCCTTGCAAATTTCGAAATGCTGCTACCACACTTTCGACGAACCATTCGTTAGCCTCTTTTCTCAACAGATACCCCTCCGATATGGTTGCATTTACGGTTCGGGTACCTGCCTCACTGCGGCGCGCAAGCCTTCCCACGGCGGCAAGGTCACATGCTTCACACGGGAGGAAATTTAACAAAACTTAAATCGAAGGTTAACATTCTGAAGCCAGTTTTGATAAAGTAAAGAAACAAGAAATCCTTTCAATACAAAAGGTATAAAAACAAGCAAACCCCACGGCGCTACAGCCCTGAAGGTTCTTGATCTCCTAAGCGATCGCTACTCAGTCCGAAGGCCTGCGGATTACGAGGTGACACATGGGCAGCGCAACGAATCATCTCGGTCGTTCTTGTTGGCTTTCTAGACCTGAACGAAAGGTATAGTGGTATATAATACAAAAATAGAAGTTGGAATAGATGGAATCCAGGACAAAGTACTTTGGAGAATCATTGGCCTGCTCTTCTTACTATCGTATATAAGTCATAATTGATTACCAACGTCTGTCCTGCTCTTTAGCAGTGTACTTCTCTTGGATTCATACGGCGCCGGGTTAGACTCCCTGTCGGGCTTGGAAATTTAACTTCGTATGGTTAATTCCTCTGGCTCGGGGACTTGTTGTTTGTATTGATGCATTTATCTACAACTACAAACAACCATCACCACAGAAACACACATTAGCGAATGCATTCCTCCACATCGGGTTGGCGTCAGGAAAGGCATCCGGTGTAAAACTGGATCAAATCCCCATGAAGTCCCATGAAGTTCTATGCCAGGAAGAAGTAGAAAATTGTTTACCACTATCTCACTGAAGTTGAAAGTAAAGTCCTTTAATAAGTAGTATCTTCCTGTAATGACCTATGGGGCAGAAGTGTGGTTACCGAATGAGGCTAGAGAAACAAATTATCAATGGCACGAAGAAAACTGGAAGGAAACGTAGCGAGAATCACACTGAAGGACAGAAGTCAGAATGACAGTTTTAAAAGGCAAACCCTTTTCAAAGATCTCGCTGAAGCCTGTAGAGAGAACAAATGTCTTCTCGTGAAAGAAAGAAGTCATGACTTGTTTGAATGGATTGTACTCCAAGGGACAGAGGGCGATTGGGAAGATGAGTCCGCACTAGATGGAGGGATGGTATCGAAATAGAAGCAGAGGCAATATTGCCGAGACTAGCTAGAAAAGGAACGCTAAGAAATGCTTCAAGAAGAGAAGAGTATGGAAGAGTACGAGAAAGAAGAATAATTTATTGAGCCAAAATGTTCTCATCAACAGAAGTGTGCAGTTAGTAGATCATGAATGAAATACAGAGGACGCATGGTATTATTTCCACCTTGTATCAAATACTGATATTGATTGTCCCGTTCTGGTAAGCTGTGTGTACGATTTACGTAATAGCCTGTAAAGTTGGTCTCCCAACCCTATTGACAGAATGAACGCAACTGATCATTTATTCAAAGAAATACTTGAGAATACCACAACTTGCACAATCCCCACAGCACCCCGCTGGTTAACCGGAACCTTGTCCGACTCGTTGGCTGAACGGTCAGCGTACTGGCCTTCGGTTCAGAGGGTCCCGGGTTCGATTCCCGGCCGGGTCGTGGATTTTAACCTTAATTGGTTAATTCCAATGGCACGGGGCTGGGTGTATGTGTTGTCTTCATCATCATTTCATCCTTATCACGACGCGCAGGTCGCCTACGGGCGTCAAATAGAAAGACCTTCACCTGGTGAGCCGAACCCTTCCTGGGATATCCCGGCACTAAAAGCCATACGACATTTCATTACCGGAACCTAGAACGTCCGTAGCGGCCTGTGGCAAAGTCATGCGAGAATATTCCTTTTCAGGAAGCAGCGTTGCGTGTGCTCAGGATTTATTTGGTCAAATGTGACTTTTACTTGACAGTGTGTAGTTAATGTCATTATTATTTGAGGTTAAATAACAGAAGACAAAGCGTAGTAAATTTATCTTATTGGGCTCCAATATCTGGTAACCTCTGAAACGAAAAGTAAGTAGAGGTTGTAGGAACCACCAATTTCTTTTTATCCGTTGAAACTCGCACCGTTGCTGCACCTTCTTGTAACTTTCTAACGACTGTGTGTGCTCATTTGCTGACGGTTGTTTCAATGCGTCCCTTCATTGCTCCGAGACTCCTTTGGCTTATTTGAAACCTCATAACATTAGGATACTTTTCCGGTCCAGAACACCAAATATCTCCAGGTGAAATGACATGGCGGGATGTGTCTGAGAACGTCGGTTCGCCAGGTGCTGGTATTTTGATTTGAGGCCCGTAGGCGACCTTCGCGTCGTGATGAGGATGAAGTGATGATGAAGACGACACATCTACACAGTCACACGCCAGGGGGAATTAACCAATTTTGGTATAAATTCCCGACCCTGCAACGAATCGAACCTGGGACCCTGTGACAAAAGACCAAGCACGCTAACCAGTTAGCCATGGAGACTGACGATCTCCAGGTATTACCTTACCCTAACATCACATATGTTTGTGTTAGCTGAACCTAGAATACAGTACATCCAGCGTCCTTAGGGCCTAAATTCTTTCTGTGATATTCATTATATTAAAGCAAATTCTCTTCCTTTTCTCACGTTTCTTAGTTGGTAATCATGTTATTTGATTCATGTTGCAAAATGTAAATTTGAATTAATGGACCAATTTGTTTGTACAACTGCACTTTGGTCCTCTCTGTATGCACGTTGCCCCTCTTGTTCAAGCTCTTCTGTTTTCTCACTCATGTATTTCACTGTCAGGTTTCGTTTACATACTGTTTAATGAAAGATAAAAGCGCTGACTAATGCTTTCATCTTTATTTACTTTAGATGAAAGCTTTCTCTCTCTTTCAGCCTTCCATGACGTGCCTCTCACTCATTCATGACTGTACATACTGTGATTGTCTAGACCGTTAAGTATATCGTGAACTAAATATTATATATATATTTTACCTGCTTGTTGTATTTTGTTATAAATAGTAAGTTGGTGGGCCATCATCTTTACTTAAAATCAGAATACTGAAAGTGGAGTTAGGCACTTCACGTCTTACAGGGCTACGAATCAATTGAAAGTTCATCAAAAACTTCAGCGTAAATATCGCGCATTTCCTGAGAGAATATTTACGACCTTAGTTTGGTTTAGATTACTTCCAATGCAATCTCCATACACATCCTGAAAGCCCTGGGAGGACTTCCACTTTATACCCGGCCGGCTCTGGTCCTAGGAAAGAACCCGGGTTTGATCTAGGGTGAGAGAACCTTAGGGCCCTGTGTCTGTCTTGAAGTCGAAGTCTCGTATCTGTTTTTAACCTCTCGATGAGTAATCGAATTCAGATTATTCTGGGTAAACGCACAAATATTTCATAACGTCAGCTAGGCAGGTCCTCTAATTTCATTTGGCCAAGAAGAAAAAAATTCGATAACAGCATTAATAAATGAGCTGAAAATTATTAGTATTCCTCCCTGTGGGGCGTCAAAGCATACAAAGTTAGAAGATGTCTACGCATCCTGGACCCCTAAGACATGGGAGTTCAGCTTTTATTTCAATCATTTAGAAATATGATTCTGATACCATTGTATACATTTTGACTTATCAATCTTATTAAAAACTGGACATATTATTATTATTATTATTATTATTATTATTATTATTATTATTATTATTATTATTATTATTATTATTATTATTATTATTATTATTATTATTATTATTATTATTGTTCCGAGGTATCTGTGGAACAGCAGAGGTGAAAGAAGGTGCGGGGGTGAACAGGTCTCAGGCTACGAAATTAAAGTTTATTTAAAATTTAACAAGGTTATATTTTCTTTTCAAAATCAAGAAATAACAAGCATGGCAGGTACAGAGTAGCAAGGCAACACAGTACAATTACAGTATTTACAGGATTTGGGCTTCGAGCCCCGAACCCACAATTCTTGAGCAATTAGCCCAACTTTACCCCAAAACAAGATTTAACAGAGGGGCAGAAAACCCCATTCATGCCCAGGAGCACTTGCTCCAAATTACACAGTAAAGCCTCCTTGAGGCGCGCAGAAA
The DNA here is from genome assembly GCF_040414725.1 of Anabrus simplex. Classification (NCBI taxonomy): domain Eukaryota; kingdom Metazoa; phylum Arthropoda; class Insecta; order Orthoptera; family Tettigoniidae; genus Anabrus; species Anabrus simplex. The sequence continues at coordinate 249,559,662 of NC_090266.1, forward strand.
ACACAATTTTCAAGAAAGAGCAACTCGCTCTCAAAATTTAAGCCTGTCAAAGGCCACACCAAATTCCACCTTCAAGCTGTCCTCTAAGGACATAAACACAGGGGTAAAATACCCAACCTACTGAGGCCTATTAAGAGAGAAAAGGTTAATTACATGGCCTCTAAAATACCAATTTGAGAGGAGGCGATCTGCACTCCTAATACATTTTGTTTAAAACCTAATCTGGCTCTAGGCCGCTAATGCAAGGGCTAATCCCATACTAAAGAGGTGACTTTAGAAAGAAACAATTTACATTACGTTAAGGAAGAATTGGTTGAGAAAAATAAGTTCACCTCAAAACAATATGAGTGGGAGCTCGAGAGGGTTAAGCACTCTCTATCCCAATATGTAGCTTAAAAGAGAATAGATACTAAGAGTCTTTACATTTTAGGGAAAGGTTGCCTGGTGGAAAAGCTTCGGACCCGCCCCGAGAGTTAAACTGCTGAGCTAGCAAGAAAAGAAGTTATTAAACGGCCATTACCTTATGGATGAACTGCTGCCCGAAGAAAGAGGCGCTTCCCGCCCCCTGCTATGTACTTTACACACCAAAAGATGTTACTGGAGTGGCCCGGAGACCCGAAAATCAGCAGTTTATATACTCTCGCAGAGAGTTCGAGGCGTTTCAGGAATGAGAACACCCTCCCACAAAATCTTTATTGGCTAGGGTTAAGCAAGATATTCAAGTTGGAGAAGATACACCTGATTGGTCATAAATTAATTAAAGAAATTCAGGATTGGCTAAATTCAAAACAAGGGGAAAGAAAGGGTTATACAGCCAACTTAAACAATAACATCAAGAAATTTAACAAGGAACAAACTTTTGAAATAAAAATTTCTCCAAGAAACAGTTCTTTCACTTCGCACTAGGGTGCACCATTGTAGTTCTTCAGTAGTGTCCTCTAGAAGAGAAAGTTCACACTTCTTACTACAGGTAAAACAAAAATACATCGAAAACGACCCAGTTCAGAAACTTCAAAATTTCCAAGTAGTGACATCTTCTGAGTACTTGAAAATTAATACAGTTGATAAAGTTCAGACTTCCTCCAGCAGAGGAGTTTCAACTGGCGCAAGGTTTGAATTAGCGGCGTGGAGGTGTACCGCCCGGTACAATTATTATTATTATTATTATTATTATTATTATTATTATTATTATTATTATTATTATTATTATTATTATTATTATTATTATCATACCTCCCCTGTGAACCATGTGACCTCGCGGTGGTGGGGAAGCTTGCGCGTCCCAATGAAGCAGGTAGCCGAACCATAGGTACAACCATTTATAGGATGGGTATCTGTCGAGATGTCCGCCTCTGTGGTGTAGTGGTTAGCGTGATTAGCTGCCAGCCCCGGAGGCCCGGGTTCGATTCCCGGCTCTGCCACGAAATTTGAAAAGTGGTACGAGGGCTGGAACGGGGTCCACTCAGCCTCGGGAGGTCAACTGAGTAGAGGTGGGTTCGATTCCCACCTCAGCCATCCTGGAAGTGGTTTTCCGTGGTTTCCCACTTCTCCTCCAGGCGAATGCCGGGATGGTACCTAACTTAAGGCCACGGCCGCTTCCTTCCCTCCTCCTTGCCTATCCCTTCCAATCTTCCCATCCCTCCACAAGGCCCCTGTTCAGCATAGCAGGTGAGGCCGCCTGGGCGAGGTACTGGTCATTCTCCCCAGTTGTATCCCCCGACCAAGAGTCTGAAGCTCCAGGACACTGCCCGCGAGGCGGTAGAGGTGGGATCCCTCGCTGAGTCCGAGGGAAAAGCCGAACCTGGAGGGTAAACAGATGATGATGATGATGATGATCTGTCGAGATAACAGACTAACGAATGGTTCCTCGAAATGGGGGAAGCAGCCTTTCGGAAGTTGCAAGGGCGGTGGTCTAGATGATTGACTGATATGATCATGTAATAATACTTAACATAGCTTATTGAGCTCGATAGCTGCAGTCGCTTAAATGCGGCCAGTATCCAGTAATCGGGAGATAGTGGGTTCGAACCCCACTGTCGGCAGCCCTGAAGATGGTTTTCCGTGGTTTCCCATTTTCACACCAGGCAAATGCTGGGGCTATACCTTAATTAAGGCCACGGCCGCTTCCTTCCAATTCCTAGGCCTCCCCTATCCCATCGTCGCCATAAGACCTATATGTGTCGGTGCGACGTAAAGCAAATAGCAAAAAATAACATCTTAGCTGTGTTGATACTGCTACACGGCTGAAAGCAACTGGAAACTACAGTCCTAACTAACTCCCGAGGACACGCAGCTCTCTCTGTATGAATGATGTACTAATGATGGCTTCCTCCCGGGTAAAATATTCCGGAGGTAAAATAGTCCCCCATTCGGACCTCCGGGTGGGGACTACGCGAGAGGGGGCCATCATCAAGAAAATGGATAATGACATTCTACGAGTCGGAGCGTGAAATGTCAGAAGTTTGAAAAGTTGTGGTAGGTAAGAGAATCTGAAAAGGGATATGGATAGACTAAAGTTAGATATAGTTGGTATAAGTACGTTTGCATAATTTCTGGCCAGGAGACTACAGAATTATCAACACAAAATCAAACAGTGGAAATGCAGGGGTAGGTTTAATAATGATTAAGAAAATAGGGCAGCGGTACGCTGCTATGACCGGCATAGTGAAATTATTATTGTGGTCAAGATAGACACCAAGCCAACGCCCACCACAATATTGCAGGTCTATAAGCCTACTAGTTCAGCGGATGATGATGTCGAAAGTATATATTGTACTAGTAAAATAGCCCTACTTTATGAATTAATATTAAAGTTAGCACGAAGTAGGTCTCAGGGCAATTCTGGGTGGTTTAAAGCTACGGCTTGGTACAGGAGGCAAGGGCATATCTACAAGAAAAATTTTAAATAATTGAACAATAGTCTTTTTAATTCAGAAAATGCATTTCAAAGTGCACATCACCGTACTGTTGATAGCCGCTGTCTTCAACATCGCCTTTTGATGACCCTCGCTCCCAGTTCACCGGGCCGAACGGGGCTGGGACACGTTCTGGAAGTTGCCAATATTTTGTTGAGATAAGGCCGGAACACCCAGATTGGTTTGGTATGGGTTTGAGTCTGGAACTTTCGACGTTCGGGACGGTCTCCGACGCTCTCCGGCGTTCTCCGACGATCTCCGACGATGTTGCAGGGTAATAGCTCGTCACATAACTTACACGAGTGTCCAGAATTTCACAGTCCCCCGACACTTTGGTTTAACAGCACTGTTTCATTTAATGTGGTTGCGATGTGCAGTCGAATTCACTCTTAATCTTGTAGACAGAATGTATAAGTTCACTAAAGATGAAGATGCAGGTAGCATCGGAATTGGAAGAAAATAAAGCACAGTTCACGGATAGAAATAATCAAACTGAAAATTGTTCACGCACTTGGCACAGTTCGTGGTGATTTTCCACTAAATAAAGTAGCACTTGACATTGAAAGAAATATGTGCCTGCTCTAGAGTTTATCCAGAACACTGCTGCCAGTCATGCAATAATACTATACACTTTGACGAAGAAATAAGGTTGAAACGAAGAGCACAGTTCGTTGTTAGGCGCACTTGACATTAAATAAAATAGGTGACTGTTCGAGAGTTTATCCAAGACATTGCTGTCAGTTGCACACAAATAATTTACACACAGTTCAGAAGAAATAATGCACAGTTTTGTTTGAATTGGATAAAGAAAACAGTTTGAGTTCGGAGTGAATCACTTGTGTCCTAGCACACGATTATACATTTATAATAGTAATCATTTGCATTAACATTCATGGGAAAGTTCGAACACTTTCATAAATACTCGTGTCTATTAAGGAAATTATGCTGACTGATATTTAAGGGAAAAATATCACAGTTAATAGTATAACGTAATAGTGTCACACTGAAATTAATGATATGTGTTCAGATATTAAGCTCTGCTGACTGAGATTTAAAGAGAAATATCACAGTTCCTAGTAGTGTCACATTTAAATTAATATTGGTTCGGAGATTAAGTTTCACAGGCTACGTGGTAATGAACTCAGTTCCACAAGAACGAAAATATAAGTTATACTGTACTGTTGTCACCTAAGTCTTGTCACACGACTTGTCATAAACAGAGTCGCAACACACGCAAAAATTATAAGTTCAGCTTAACTGATGGACTCAATGTCGATTATAAAGACTTTGTTATACATTAGAGTTTACACGCGCACAATTTATAAGTTCGACTTGACAGTCAGAATTTAAGTCCCACATGAAGACTTTGAATATTCGAGATAGCCTCGGTCAGCACTCCGACGAACAACAACACTGTAGTGTGGAAAGTCAGGCTGGCCTCCCAGCTACGACTGTCTGATCTGGGTTTTTTCGGGGGGGGGCCGAAGCCCGCTCCCCCCGCGTGACCATCGACTCAATCTACATGGCCTCGGACATACTATTAGTTCTAAGAAGAGAAAAGATAGCAGGGAGGAGTGGAAGTGTGATACTACAGGAGTACCTGCCTGTCCCCATGCTCAGCATGCTACCAGGCCAGATGTGGTGGTGGGTATCAATAGTGGTGTAATCAGGTAATACGGGTCAGGACAAAACCACATAGGCGGAAATAGAAAGATGCCTATATGTAAAACCTGACATTTTGTAGATAGCACATGCAAGGATGTGGGCTGGACATTTCCAGTTTGTGTTAGTGAGGAGTATGTATCGTGCACAAGTCATGTCCATTTTCCTGCCATATTGTTTGTTATGGGGGATCAGCCTTCTTGGCATTGCGGGATTCCATGTGCGGGTCCAATGGCATCTGGGATTTGGGACACAGGAAAAGTCCCATTGTTCAGCCGCCACTGTTCCCTGGTGCCAAGCCTCAGTTTGCGGAGAAGGGATGAGCCAAGTCAGCTGTGTAGCTGGGGCTAATGTCTTCTTTAACGACGTCTTCTTCTTCTCTCATCCATTGGGTGTGTCCCGGTATTGCGGTGGTATTCACTCATGTCACTTCTAATCTGAAAATAAACTTAAACATACAAGAACATACATACATGCTTGATATTATTATGATTACTGTACACTGAGTTTGAGTGCGGGCTCGCGTTCCGCTCTCCTGTCGCTGTAGCCAATCTTGTGTGATTGCTGTCCATGTACTCTTCTTGAGGGGCAGGTCTCCCGTTTACTCCTCGCGTTGCTGAAACATACGAATATAGTAATACAAGGATGTTGAGAAACATATTATGTACATTTTATATACAGATTTTTTAAGAGTGATGTTTGAGTGGTGTTGGTATGTATATTTTAGTGATGTGGATGCCGTAGAAGGATTTGAGGGAGTCCCTTTATCTTCTATTCCTGTGGCTGAAGAGTGTTTGTTTTGGCACTCCTGTTTAAGGGATTGATCCTGTTGCCCCATGCCTTCGTGTACATTCGAAGTGCTTGCTTTCTTATGTGGTGTCTTATAGAGCGAGTGTTTGTTATGGTGCGTACGTCCCTTGTTGTTGTTCCGTAAGGGAGTTTCGCCGCTGCTCGCAGGCATTTGTTTTTTATGCACTCGAGGCTGTTTATGTTGGTTTTGGCCGCGTATCCCCATGCTGGGGCAGCATACATGATGTTTTCGCCGTAAGTCTCTTACGTGGTGTAGCATCGTTAGCTTTTTGTCCAGGATTACCCCTAGATATTTAGCTCTTTCGTGAAGGTTTATTTGTTTGTTGAATAATGTCAGTGGTTTGATGTTGGCGGGTTGGTGTGCGCGCCTGTTTTTGGGTAAAGTGAGCTCCCCTTATATTCAGTTTGGGGCTCCTACGTCATCATATAACGTGATCCCTTTGAAGCGGACTATCTCGTGAATCCCTCGACGGATTTTCTTGAGATTCACAATTTGGGACGTTTACGTTTTGCTCTTCAGCATGATGTATCGCTCAAGTCGCTCTGATTATTATTATAGAACTTTTAAGTTTTTTCAATCGAATGTTCGCGAAGGCGTGACGTTCATATCCAGAACATACCAGGCCATGCAGGCAACACGTGGCGTCAGGCGGGTAGTCTATACCGTCCCTGCAGCAACATCACACACACACCAGTCGCTGGCTCGCCTGCTCGCTCCTCCGAACGTAAACAAACCAACTTCGCTCGGAACGTCTTGCGTGACGAAGAAGTACAATTAATAGTAAAAAAAATACGGCATGTACAGGTCGTAACCGGTACAATTTGAAGAGGTAGAAGATTTAAAACAGTATGTAAAAGGTGATGAGCATCTAATTGTGATGGGAGACTTGAATGCAGTGGTAGGCAAAAGATGAGCAGGTAATACAATGGAGGAATTTTGATTGGGACAAAGGAATGAAAGAGGAAGCCGGCTGGTTGAATTCTGCACCGATCACTATTTAGTCCTGACTAACACTTGGTTTATACACCACAAACGGTGGATGTCTACATGGGCGAGACCTGGAGACACTGGAAGGTATCAAATAGAATTAATTATAATTAGGCAGAGATCTAGAACCCAGGTTTTGGATTGCAAGGCTTTCCCAGGAGCAGACGTGGACTCTGATCACAACCTGTTGGGCATAAAATACCATCTGAAGTGGAAGAAATTGGCGGGAGGAATGCAAGGAGTGCAAAAAATGGGACATAGACAAGTTGAAAGAAAATTGTGTAAGGTATTGTTTCAAGGAACACGCTACACAGGAACTAAATGGAAAGGCTGAAGGGAATACAGTAGAGGAAGACAGGACAGTCATGAAAGAGATCAGTAAGGCTGCTGAAGAAAAGCTAGGGAAAAAGGAAAGATCACCTAAGAAACAAGAGATACTAGACCCGATTGACGAACGACGAAAGTACAACAACGCAAAATAAGGAGTGCAGAAAAGAATACAGGCGAATAAAGAATGACGTAGATAGAAAGTGCAGAACAGCTAAGGAAGAATGGCTAAAAGAGAAGTGCAAGGATGTTGAAGGTTGTATCGCCCTAGGAAAGGTAGATGCTGCATACAGGAAAATCAAGGAAACCTTTGGAGAAAGGAAAAGTGGGGGTTGAATATTAAATCTCAGATGGAAAACCATTTCTAGGGAAAGAAGACAAGTTATAAAGATGGCAGGAACATATTCAACAGTTGTATCAAGGTAGAGAAGTAGACGATTTAGATTTAGATTTATTATTTTTCTTTAGATCTACAGTAATAATACCCATTTGATCCGTTATAAAGAAAAATAACAATGTCCAGCCTAAGCCAAATTACATACTACTAACTTGGTGGACCCTACACAGGCGGAATACCGGGCAACCATGCAAGGTTCCACCCCTAGCTAAATCTGTTAAGCTGCCTCTAACATGGACGGATGACCGGCTCACATGCTAGGGCACCCCCTATCTCTAAATTAAGCCTATAACTAATTACAACATTAAATCTATACTAATCTATCTTAAGCTGCCTCTAACATGGACGGATGACCAGCTCACATGCTAGGGCACCCCCTACGTCTAAATTAAGCCTATAACTAATTACAACATTAAATCTGTACTAGTTCTAAATCTATACTAATCTATCCTAAGCTGCCTCTAACATGGACGGATGACCAGCTCACATGCTAGGGCACCCCCTACATCTGAATTAAGCCTATAACTAATTACAACATTAAATCTATACTAATTCTATCCTAGTACCTCTTATCATTAACTAATAAATCAAAACCAATACTGTCTCAATACACATAAATACACCTTCACTTGCATAAATACCCTCTAAACTTCGCTATCTTTCCTAATATCCATAAATACACCTTCACTTGAAAAAATACCCTCTAAACTTCGCTATCTCTTTTAATATCCATCCATAAAGACACCTTTACTAGAATAAATACCCACTAAACTTCGCTATCTTTCTTATCATCCATTCGCCACCATGCCCCTGCTGAACATACACACAAACCTTTGCACATTCCATTCCTCCTACATTTCCTCTACTTGTCTCTCTCAGGGTTGCTGATTCCATGCTTCAGCGGTATTACGAATGTCACAGACCCCATACACGCTAATCTTAGCACATTCCATTCCTACTACATTTCCTCTACTTGACTCCCTCGTGGTTGCTGATTCCATACTTCCGTTACACTCACATTCTGCTGATACGTACTTTAACCATTACAATGCCCTTCGAACTCAGCAATCCATCCATCTTATATCTCAAGACACCATTATATGAATAAGTGCCATACAATTACAGTACACTTAAAAACACCTTCACCTTTCATATTTAACACTTCAATTCCAGTATAGACATCATTACTTGAGTAAGTACCATCTAAACTTCGCTACCTCTCTTATCATCCATCCATCTAAACTCTGATCCAACTTCTAAACATCAATACATATCTACCTCTTATCATTCTTCACTTGAATAAATACCCTCTAAGCTTCACTACCTCTCTTATCATCCATCCATCGCACTCCACAATCATTCTCTTCAATTCCATACCACATATCCTTACATATATACCTCTTATCATTAACTAATAAATCACTCACCAATACGATCTCCGTCATGCCATCACTTGAATAAATACCATACACTTGGTCTATCCATCTTCTACCTAAAGACACCATCACTTCAATTACAATTATACTACACATACAGGCACCATTACTTGAGTAAATACACACATACAAACACCACCATAACTACGCTTCTGTCCTCCATCATAGGCAAACTATGTTACTTACTACTGTTACTTGACTTTTTACTTCTCGTAATTATTCCTTCCATTTTTCCTTTTTTGTCCCATAGGTCCTTCAAACTCAAGCTTCTCCCGTTGATCACGGCACTTCTTACTTCTGCTTCCTCCCTCAAACCATTATTCTCGCTCCGATTCTGTCCGCTTGTCTTCCCCTGTGGTTCTTTTTCTTCCCTCGCGCAGACTTCCGACACTAATTCGTCCATTAAATTCCTGACTACTTCCATCCTTCTTGCATTTACTTTTTCTTCAGCTCTTTTCATGATCTCTTCCCAGGAACCCCATCTACTCAGTGTTCCTTCATTTACAGTATGTACATCAGCCCTGGTAGTTTCTTCTTGCCTCGAACTGTCAGCCCTGCTAGTTTCTTCTTGCCTCAAACTCTCATCCGTTAATTTCAGTTTCGATATTGTCCACTTACGGGTCCAATTCCTGTCGCTCACCACGAGTATCTGACCACTAATATACGCTTTCAATCCCTGAATTTTTGCTTTCACAAGATGTTTCTTAAGAATTTTAAAATTTCTACTCTCTTCTCTTCCGAAATCTCTCTTAATTCTAATGTTCTCACACTGTAGATTACCAGCGTTCCTTATCACTATGTCTGCCATCAATGAAGATAGCAGCGACACTTTTATGGGCCTGTGCCCTCCCACCTTGCCAACTCTCTCCACATTGTCTATATCTACCTCACTGAAATTTATTTTCATTTTTTTTTTGTATAACATCTACCACTTTGTAAATAATGTCCACTTTAGATTCTGCCTTGTCTTCCTCCACCCCATAAATAAATATGGATTTCTTCTTGCGCTCCTGTCTGCAGAATTCGATTTCTTTCTTCAGGTTTACCATCTCTTCATCCATATTTTTTATTTTCTCTCTTAGTGACACCAGTTCTTTCTCGCTGCCTTCTATCATCGCCTTCGTATTCTTCATATAATCCTGGATCCACTGTCTCGTCTTTTCTTGCTCCTGGCCTTGTTCTTGAAGCATTTTCTTTAATTGTTCAAACGGACATACCTCCTGTATTACTTCTCTTACTACTTTCCTCATAACCTCTACGTCTACCCAATTCATCGTATCTATCTCCTTGCCGACCGCTTGACCTTACCGCTTCCTCACTCTTAATCCACTCCACTCAGCAGGCGCACGCCACACGATACGTCCGTCCTCCTCACTGGCTTAAGCTAGACTGTAGAGAAGTAGACGATAGTGATCTGGAACAAGACGAGGCTGTTGATGCTGATGACATGGGAGACCCAATTTTGAGGTCAGAATTCGGCAGAGCTTTGGTAGACCTAAGTAGGAACAAGGCACCGGGATCTGATGACATATCCTCAGAATTACTGACGCCTTAGGAAAAATCATCATGGAGAGGTTGTTCCGTTTAGTGTGTAAGATGCATGATACAGGAGAAGTGCGATCTGATATTCGGCAGACCGAGCTCGATAGCTGCAGTCGCTTAAGTGCGGCCAGTATCCGGTAATCGGGAGATTATGGGTTCGAACCCCACTGTCGGCAGCCCTGAAGATGGTTTTCCGTGGTTTCCCATTTTCACACCAGGCAAATGCCGGGGCTGTACCTTATTTAAGGCCACGTCCGCTTCCTCCCACTTCCTAGGCCTTTCCCATCCCATCGTCGCCATAAGACATATCTGTGTCGGTGCGACGTAAAGAAAATAGCAAAAAAAATCGGCAGAATGTTGTTATTCCTATTCCCAAGAAAGCCGGTGCAAACAAGTGTAAAAACTACCGCATCATTAGTTTAGTTTCTCACGCCTGCATAATTTTAACACGTATGATTTAGAGAAGAATGTAAAGACAAGTTGAAACTGAGTTGAGAGGAGATCAATTTGGTTTCAGAAGAAATATGGGAACACGTGAAACAATCCTGACTTTACGTCTGATCTTAGAGTACCGAATTAAGAAAGACAAGCCCACGTACATGGCGTTCGTAATTCTCAAAAAAGCATTCGATATTGTTGATTGGACCGAGCTCTTTGAGATTCTGAAGGTGATCGGTATCAGATATCGAGAAATGCGAATTATCTACAATCAATACAAAAATCAGTCTGCAGTGATAAGAACCGAGGGCTTTGAAAAAGAGTCATCAATCCAGAAAGTAGTGAGGCAAGGCTGCAGTTTGTCCCCTCTCCTTTTCAATGTTTACATAAAACATGCAATAAAGGAAGTCAACGAGGAATTTGGAAAGGGTATCAACTTCAAGGAGAGGACGTCAAAACCCTGAGATTTGCCGATGATATTGTTATCTTATCTGACTCTGCAAAAGATCTGGAGAAATCCCTGAATGCTGTGGACAGAGTCTTGGGGAAGGAATACAAGGTGAAAATAAGTAAGTCTAAAACAAAAGTAATGGAGTGAGGTCGAGCAACGTCAGGTGATACAGGAAATATTAGATTAGGAAATGAAGTCTTAAAGGAAGTAGATGGATATTGTTACTTGGGTAGCAAAATAACTAATGATGGCAAAAGTAAGGAGAACATAAAATGTAGACTAGCACAAGCAAGGAAGGCCTTTCTTAAGAAAAGAAATTTGTTGACCTCGAACATTGATATAGGAATTAGAAAGATGTTTTTGAAGACTTTCGTGTGGAACGTGGCATTGTATGAAATTGAAACATGGATGATAACTAGCTCAGAGAATAGAAGATTTTGAAATGTGATGTTACAGAAGAATCCTGGAGGTGAGATGGGTAGATAGAACCACGAATAAAGAGATACTGAATCGAATTGGTGAGAGGTGATCGATTTGGCTAAATTTGACCAGAAGAAGAGATAGAATGACAGGGCACATCTTAATACATCAAGGTCTTGTACAGTTGGTTTCTGAGGGACGTGTAGGTGGAGGGAACGGTAGGGGTAGACCAAGGTACGAATATGACAAGCAGATTAGAGCAGATATAGGATGTTGTAGCTATGTAGAAATGAAAAGTTAGCACAGGATAGGGTGGCATGGGGGGCTGTAGCAAACCAGCATATGGACTGATAACTCAACATTATTACAGTAATAATAATAATAATAATAATAATAATAATAATAATAATAATAATAATAATAATAATAATAATAATAATAATAATAATAATATTTATTATATTATATTATATTTATTATATTTATAATATTTATTATTATTATTATTATTATTATTATTATTATTATTATTATTATTATTATTATTATTATTATTATTATTATTATTATTATTATTATTATTATTATATTACAACCTGTGTCAGAAAGGTTCGGTGAATGGTCGCCTAGGTTGTACACCGTGCTAGTTCGGATTATGCGCTCGTGTATTCGCATTACGAGGCATAACACCACCCTGTCGTTTAACCGAACACAGTTAAACGGAGTTGAACGCTGCAGCACATCGCACGGAGTCAGTGCGAGGACTCGTATCATTGCACAATGGAGTGCAATACGGAGCAACGCGTTAACATGAAGTTTTACTTCCACCGAGGCAAAACGCCAACGGAAACACACACAATGTTAGTGCAAGTTTACCGCGCTCAAGCAGTGAGTAAAAAGTGCGTTTTTGACTGGTTGAAATGCTTTCGAGATGGAAAGGAAGGTGTTGATGACGAGGCGAGTTCGAGTCGACCAACCACAAGCACATCTCCAGATAACATCGAACGAGTACGACAGATGCTTGCGAATGATCGGCGACTGTCCTTACGAATGATAGCGGATGTAGTGGGTGCAGGCAAGGACAGTGTAAGGACCATTGTTCACGAACATTTGAAAAAGCGGAAGGTTTGTGCCCGGTTTGTACCGCACAAACCTGATAGACGAAAAGATGCAAACTCGGGTGGAAACGTCGGGAGATTTCATTGACGTTAGTGACCAAAATCCGGAGGTGTTGAAAACCATAATTACAGGAGACGAGTCGTGGTGCTACCAGTATGATCCGGAGACCAAGAGACAGTCAATGGCGTGGTGTTCAGCGTCTTCCCCGCCTCCCAAGAAAAGTCGGCGCACAAAGTCCAAGATTGAGACAATGCTGATCGCCTTTTTTGACTGCAATGGTGTCATTCATCATGAATTTGTACCCCAGGGTACACGTGTCAACGTGGAATTCTACGAGGGAGTTTTAAAACGGCTACTGCAACGCATCAGATGGGTTCGGCCTGAAATATACCGGAGTGGACGGTGGAACCTCCTCCACGACAATGCCCGTCCGCACACAGCGATCTGAGTGACCCAGCTTCTCGCTGAACGCCAGGTTACTGTTCTTCCACACCCTCCGTATTGTCCGGATTTGGTGCCGGCAGATTTTTGTTCCACCGTCTTAAATTAGCCCTGAAAGGCCACCGGTTCGACAGCGTAGCAGGTATCCAACAACGCGTGACAAGGGTTTTCGGGGAGATTCCAAAAGAAGCGTTTGCTGCCAACTTACAGCAGCTTTATAGTCGATGTCAAAAGTGTGTTGTAGCTAACGGAGATTACTTTGAAGGCCAGTAAAGGAGTTTTGTGTTTAAATTACGTTGTCTTTAATTCATGTGACCATTCGCCGAAATTTTCAGACACACGTTTTATTATTACGATTATTATTATTATTATTTCGCTTCGTCAATCTAATGCCAACGTCATTTAAACTGCTTCTTACTGCATCGAGCTTTAACATCCTCTCAGTACTTTCGGATTAGTTCTCGATGCCGTTGCTTACTTTCTCAGTCCACTTCTTGCCTATTGGAGACTTAAATTTTTCTTGGAACTTCGGTTACTTGTTAGATTATGTTTAAGGGGTGCACGTTCGCAGATATCATTGTCTGTAATTCCAACATCTTGTAAATCTGTGTCCACCTCTGTGAAGCAAGCTCCCTTGGTTTTCTTTTCGAGAAAATAGGTGAAAAGCCTATTTGTCAATCGCATTGAGTTCATTCTTGTTATATGGCAGTAAAAGGTAGTTCTCCTTTTCCTCATGGTGTCAGTTATTTTTTCCGCATGGGTATAAAGTTCGTGGTTGTGCCATCTCCTATATTCGCGGTTGTCTTTTATTCGGTCCAAGATTTTTCTTAGAATTTTCCTTTCCTTCACTTTCAGTTTCTCTATTAGTCCCTTCCTATGCATTTCAAGGCATCTGCGGCGTACAAGGCCTCTGGACGGATGACTGTGTGGTTATGTCTTAACTTGGCATTAGTAGATATGGATTTCTTGTTGTAAATGGAAACTGTTAGATTATATGCCATTTTTTTCGATTCATGACTCGAAAGCTGCCTTCTCAGAAAGATTCACCCAAATATTTGAACTATTTTGTTTGCTTGATTTTTCCCTATCGTACATCTTGCTCTTTGGGCGCTTGCATGATATCAGTGATGAATTCTGTTTTCTCAAAGGAAATCTTAAGGCCCGCGTTTGCTACTTGAATCTGGAGTTCGTTGATTTGCGTTGCGACTGAATCTAGAGAATCCGAACAAATTGAGAGGTCATCTACGAATGGTAGGCAGTCAACTGTCAAGTTAGGTTTTTTTGTAGCCCAATCTGACCCCATTTTCAGTCCTGTTAATATTCATTACTTCTCGCCACTCTCGGGTGACTTTCTCGAGCACGCAGTTGAAGAGCAAAGGTGATAGTCCATCGCCCTGTCTTATAGCAGTCCTGACCTCGAAGGGCTAAGAAATTTCTCCCCTAAATTTCACTTTGAAAGTAGTGTTGGTTAAGGTTTTCTGAATAATTGCTCTTGATTTCTAATCCAGTCCCAGTTCTTTCAGTATTTCAAATAGGGTTGGTCGATCAATAGAGTCATAAGCCTTCTTGAAATCAATGAAGGTCACTACAAACTGTTTCTAAGCTTGAGATACGAAAGAATAGATTTAAGGTTCATAATCTCTTCGGCACATGATCGTCCCTTCCGAAATCCCCCAAGATATTCTCCTAATTGTGGATCTAACTGTTCTTCTTCTCTAGTTCGAAGGGCTTTTGAGAGGATTTTGCAAGTTACTGCGAGGAGAGACATGCTGCGGTAATTGTTCACATTTGTTCTGTCGCCTTTTTTGTGAAGAGTGTGAAGCAGAGCTGACGTGCAATCATTAGAGAGTTCCTCCTTTTCCCAAACCTCATTGATTATTTCTGTTAGCTTATCGATACCTACGTCGCCAGCATGCTTCCATAATCCGGCGATTATCAAATCCTTGCCTGGTCTCTTGTTAGTTTTAAACGATTGAATGATTTGCACAACTTCTTTTGTTGGTGGTGTAAAATCCGGGATTATATTTTGAATTGTCTCCAAATGAGAATGGGGATTGTGCGCTTTCACTGTCAAAGAGAGTCTCAAAATAATTTGCCAGGATATTGCAGTTGTTTTTGTCATTATAGACAGTTTTCCCTCAAGATCTTTGAAATGTACGGTAGGTGGAGTGTATTTAGTGACATTTTGCTTGAAGGATCTATAGAAATCTCGAGTGTTGTTCTTCTTGAAGTGTTGTTGAATCTTTTCTAAACTATTTTTATCGTAGGCACGTTTAACTTCACGAATGTGCGACTCGTTTGCTGAATGGTCAGCGTACTGGCCTTCGGTTCAAAGGGTCCCGGGTTCGATTCCCGGCCGGATCGGGGATTTTAACCTTTGTTTGTTCATTCCAATGGCCCGGGGGCTGGGTGTTTGTGCTGTCCTCAACATCCCTGCAACTCAATCACCACACATAACACTATCCTCCACCACAATAACACGCAGTTACCTACATATGGCAGATGCCTCCCAACCTCATCGGAGGGTCTGCCTTACAAGGGCTGCACTCGGCTAGAGATAGCCACACGAAATTATTATTATTACCCCACGAATGGTTTTTGCGGCATGTATCCCCACTAACAGGAAATTCTCCCAGTTATCTTAATTCTTCTGAGAGTTCCATCTCTGTCATGAGGGTTGTCTCTACCATATTGCCGCATAGCATTCACTGGTCCACAAGGGTTGTTTCCTTCTTTTTATTAGCGGGACCACTTCTTTAGCTGTTCTCAACATGCCATCTCGTAATTGTCTCCGGTTCTGTGGAAGCAAGGATTCGAGCTTCTCAGTGAATTCGCGATTCGAGTGTAGCTCCTCTGTGTCAAACGTGTTGATCTCTCTTTGGCTGAACCTCCTGCTATTTCTTGGAATGGGTTGAATTTTGATTTTGGAAAGGTAATGGTCGGAATCATGATTTGCGCTTCTAAGGAGTTTTACATTCTGGATCTCTCGGTGTGCCTTGCGTGAAATGACGGCAAGATCGATTTGGAATTCGCCGAGGTTAGGATTTGGGGAAGCCCAAGTTTTCTGCTTTCTTGGCAGCTGTTTGAAAGCAGTAGATCTCATAACAAGGTTAAACGCCTTACAGAGCTCCAAAATTCTCTCCCCGTTGCAGTTTGTTCTGTGATGAGCTGAGTACTGGAATGGGGTTCACTCAGCCTCGGGAGGTCAACTGAGTAGAGGGGGTTTCATTCCCGCCTCAGCCATCCTAGAAGTGGTGGTACTCACACCACTTTCTCCAACTTTCGTGCCAGAGCCGTGAATCGAACCCTGGCCTCCTGCGAAGGCAGCTAATCACACTAAAGACTACACACCAGAGGCAGACAATAATGATAATATGATTCTGAAGATCCGCAGAAGCAACAACTTGATAGTCACCTTCGTAGACCTGGAAAAAGCGTATGACTCTGTGGACAGACGACCTCGTTCAACACGCCAGAAGAACTTCGATTGGACAGGAAGACCAGAGAACTGATGCGTCAGACCCTCACAGACACAGCTTCTAAGGTGAATTTTTTGTGGAAATTTCTAACCCTTTTGAAGTTCACACAGGTGTTCGTCAAGGAGATAGACTCTCTCCTCTTCTGTTTAACTTGGTTTTAGATAAAGTGATCAGAGAGTGGGAAAAGGATATCACAGGCATAACCATCGGGACTGGTGGGAACAAAATCAAAGTGAAATGCTTGGTTTTCGCGTATGACCTAGCTATCATAACTAAGAACAAGGAGGAAACTAGGTATAGCATCACAGGCAGGTCTTCAGATATCATTCGAGAAAATCAAGTATATGCAGAAATTTCAGCAAAAGTGCATGAAAGATAAAATTGAAACGGCATATGGACTATTTCACAGGTATCTCTTTTAAATACCTTGGAGAAATAATTCTTCCTTCGGGATTAGACAGTTTAGTCAAAACTTCAGAGGGCATTTAGACTGACATGAGATCACTATAATAACCGAATAATGTCACGTAATGCTAAATTGAAACATTACAAAACTGTTATTCTACCGGAAGTTCTATATGCAAAAATAACCTTAATTTAAGGAGGTCATCCTAAAATGTCAGGTACCGGTACTGAAAAACAAGAACGTAAAATTCTTAGAAAATTGTTCGGCCCCATACAAGAAAATGGAATATGGATCAAAATCGAACTGCAGGCCTCTCTTGTTACACAGATAGTTTCATAAATACTATAAGGAGGAGACGTTCGAAATTTTTTGGACACATTTTTTAGGATAGATAATAATAGACTCACAAAAATGTTATTCAATGTAATAAATTCCCAAAAGAGGAGAAAAATTAGCTGGAGGAAACAATAGGAGATCGGAATGAATTGAACATCTTTGAAGACATAATGAAAAATCACAAATTATTCAGGAACTCAGTAAATAAGTCCATATTTGTGATCAAAACTATCAGCAAGACTGGTACAATGTGGACAGAAGAACGGAAGAGGCAACACTGTGAGTTCATGAAGAGATTTTGAAAGAATGGGGAGGGGAAAGTCATCAAGCCAATGAACAAGTTCCAACGTGCTGTATGAATGGGCACAACGAAATAAGAAGAAGAATGTGATTAGATATTGCTAGCCTAGTGCACACTTTGTAATGCAGACCGTACGACTAGGATAAACGTCATCTGCTGTGTATGGCAGTCTGCGTGGTAGAGTAGTGGAAGTTATTGCTGTGAGTTTTTTGCGAATTACAGGAATGCTGGGGACTGCAACATAAATGGGTATTTATTTATTTATTTATTTATTTATTTATTTATTTATTTATTTATTTATTTATTTATTTATTTATTTATTTAAGAGATTAGAGGAGAGAGTTTCGTTGGGACTATTTGTAAGATGGGTAGCATCCTGCTTCACTGAATTTACCTAGCTCAAAATATTTTAAACAAGCTTCGGATTTATGGGAGAAAGGGAGTCGCATTTCTATATGACCGCTGAGGGACACGTTGGAAACAACTTCGCGAATGAATTGGAATTCGATGGGGAACCGTCAGCATTAGTGGTGTTTTACAACTAGAGAAACGGGCAGTTACCTTGATCTTTCATAGCTTTAGAGAAAGGATCTGTCACAGTATCGATGGGAATGATGTTAGCCATTCCGACGGATTATGGTATTTAGGGTAGATTATTACAAGCAATCAAAGGCATTTATGTTGACAATTGGGTTGCAGTGGAGACTGACGGTAGACTGAGTTCTTGGTTCAAGGTAATTAGTTACAGGAGGTCATTTACTGAAAGGAATAAAGTGGAAAGAAGGGATACAGTTAGATGGAAATGTAGTAAGCAGTTTGGCCTGCACCGACGAATTGGTCTTAATGGCATACTGTGCAGAAAGCTTGCAAACATGGGACTTAAAACTAGGTGAAGTATGATAAGGAAAATAGTATTTCCAGAACAAAAGTAATGTCAATAGGCAAGAAACCCAAGATAAATGAATGTCACTTCGGGAATATAAAACCGGAAAATGTAGATCAATTCAAGTTATGGTCCGCCTCTGTGGTGTAGTGGTTAGCGTGATTAGCTGCCATCCCCGGAGGCCCGGGTTCGATTCCCGGCTCTGCCACGAAATTTGAAAAAGTGGTACGAGGGCTGGAACGGGGTCCACTCAGCCTCGGGAGGTCAACTGAGTAGAGGTGGGTTCGATTTCCACGTCAGCCATCCTGGAAGTGGTTTTCCGTGGTTTCCCACTTCTCCTCCAGGCGAATGCCGGGATGGTACCTAACTTAAGGCCACGGCCGCTTCCTTCCCTCTTCCTTGCCTATCCATTCCAATCTTCCCCATCCCTCCACAAGGCCCCTGTTCAGCATAGCAGGTGAGGCCGCCTGGGCGAGGTACTGGTCATACTCCCCAGTTATAACCCCCGACCAAGAGTCTGAAGCTCCAGGACACTGCCCTTGAGGCGGTAGAGGTGGGATTCCTCGCTCAGTCCGAGGGAAAAACCGAACCTGGAGGGTAAACAGATGATGATGATGATGATGATGATGAATTCAAGTTATGAAGATATGTATTCTCCCAGGATTGTAGTGTAGTATGTGAAATTGAATTGAACGAAGGTGCCAGGAAGCTAATATGTGCACAAACCAAATACCAGCGCAAAATAAATGACATGATTAACCACTAACACATTGACGGTTAAGTGTTTTTATGCGGATAATTCGTAACTGAAAATCATATTATGATTATTACTATTATTAATGGGAGCCTCCGTGGCTCAGACGGCAGCGCGTCGGCCTCTCACCGCTGGATACCGTGGTTCAAATCCCAGTCACTCCATGTGAGATTTGTGCTGGAAAAAGCGGAGGCGGGACAGGTTTTCCTCCGGGTACTCCGGTTTTCCCTGTCATCTTTCATTCCAGCAACGCTCTCCATTCTCATTTCATAGCATCTATCAGTCATTAATAAATCACTTTGGGAGTGGCGACCCCATCGTACTAATAGCCTATATCTGCTTCATTCATTCTCTCCCTGACCCGGTCAATGACTGGAAAACCGGTTGTATGTTTTCATTTTCACTATTATTATTATTATTATTATTATTATTATTATTATTATTATTATTATTATTATTATTATTATTATTATTATTATTATTATTATTGTTCCGAGGTATCTGTGGAACAGCAGAGGTGAAAGAAGGTGCGGGGGTGAACAGGTCTCAGGCTACGAAATTAAAGTTTATTTAAAATTTAACAAGGTTATATTTTCTTTGCAAAACCAAGAAATAACAAGCATGGCAGGTACAGAGTAGCAAAGCAACACAGTACAATTACAGTATTTACAGGATTTGGGCTTCGAGCCCCGAACTCACAATTCTTGGGCAACTAGCCCAACTTTACCCCAAAACAAGATTTAACAGAGGGGCAGAAAACCCCATTCATGCCCAGAAGCACTTGCTCTAAATTACACAGAAAAGCCTCCTCGAGGCATACAACACTCAATTTTCAAGAAAGAGCCACTCGCTCTCAAACCCTAAGCCTATCAAATGCCACACCAAATTCCACTTTCAAGTTGTCCTCCACGGACACGAAAACAGGGGTAAAATACCCAACCTACTGAGGCCTATTAAGAGAGAAAAGGTTAATTACATGGCCTCTAAAATACCAATTTGAGAGGAGGCGATCTGCACACCTAATACATTTTGTTTAAAACCTAATCTGGCTCTAGGCCGCTAATGCAAGGGCTAATCCCATACTAAAGAGGTGACTTTAGAAAGAAACCATTTACATTACGTTAAGGAAGAATTGGTTGTGAAAAATAAGTTCACCTCAAAACAATATGAGTGGGAGCTCGAGAGGGTTAAGCACTCTCTATCCCAATATGTAGCTTAAAAGAGAATAGATACTAAGAGTCTTTACATTTTAGGGAAAAGTTACATGGTGGAAAAGCTTCGGACCCGCCCCGAGAGTTGAACTGCTGAGCTAGCAAGAAAAGAATTTATTAAACGGCCATTACCTTATGGATGAACTGCTGCCCGAAGAAAGAGGCGCTTCCCGCCCCCTGCTACGTACTTTACACACAGAAAGATGTTACTGAAGTGGCCCGGAGACCCGAAAATCAGCAGTTTATATACTCTCGCGGAAAGTTCGAGGCGTTTCAGGAATGAGAACACCCGCCCACAAAAACTTTATTGGCTAGGGTTAAGCAAGATACACAAGTTGGAGAAGATACACCTGATTGGACATAAAGCAATTAAAGAAATTCGGGATTGGCTAAATTCAAAACCAGGGGAAAGAAAGGGTTATACAGCCAACTTAAACAATAACAGAATGAAATTTAACAAGGAACAAACTTTTGAAATAAAAATTTCTCCAAAAAAAAAACAGTTCTTTCACTTCGCACTAGGGTGCACCATTGTAGTTCTTCAGTAGTGTCCTCTAGAAGAGAAAGTTCACACTTCTTACTACAGGCAAAACAAAAATACATCGAAAACGACCCAGTTCAGAAACTTCAAAATTTCCAAGTAGTGACATCTTCTGAGAAACTTGAAAATTAACAACTTAGATAAAGTTCAGACTTCTTCCAGTAGGGGAGTTTCAACTGGCGCAAGGTTTGAATTAGCGAATTGGAGGTGTACCGCCCGGTACAATTATTATTATCTTAAGCCCTGTTTTATCGGGTGAGTTAGCGGTGCGGCTAGGGTCGCGCAGCTGTAAGCTTGCATCCGGGAGAGAGTGGGTTCGGACCCCACTGTCGGCAGCCCTGAAGAGGGTTTCCATGGTTTCCCATTTTCACACCAGGCAAATGCTGGGGCTGTACCTCAATTAAAGCCACGGCCGCTTCCTTCCCTCTCCTATGGCTTTCCTATCCCATCGTCGCCATAAGACCTACCTGTGTCGGTGCGACGTAAAGCAACTAGCAAAAACATTGTGCACTATCTGTCGGTCAGAAATTATAAAAAACATGCATAAGATTGAAATCGAACCACTGCATTACCGCTATTCAGATACCTTGTGTCACCGGCTCTTAACTGACCCAACCACAAATACAAAACACAAGAACAATAATCATTTAGGGTTATTAAGTACGGCCGTTCGACATCGAAAGTTAATATCCGTGACAAAGTCTTGTATAACGCTTTACAGTGTTCATTTAACTTTTCACCATTACCGAACACGCGGCATACATATTAATTATTAGACCACCCTTTCTCCAAAAATTAGCAACAACTCTAGGTACGTAGGCGTGGATTATTATTTGTGTGCGTTGGACTCAGGAGGTTGTGGATTCGGATCCCACACAGGCTGTCCTGAGAATGGTTTTCCTCGGTTACCCATTTTCACCCCCAGGCAAATGCCGGGACGGTACCTTAATAAAAGACCAAGGCCCATTTCCTCCCTCTTCCTTTCCCCACCCATCCTTAAGGGAAAGACGCCAAATAGAGCATATCCCTTAAAACCAATAGAAAAAAGTTATTATTATTGTATCCCCGCTAAAAAGGCACATGCCGGGCTGAGTGGCTCAGACGGTTAAGGCGCTGGCCTTCTAACTCCAACTTGGCAGGTTCGATCCTGGCTCAGACCGGTGGTATTTGAAGGTGCTCAAATACGGCAGCCTCGTGTCGGTAGATTTACTGGCACGTAAAAGAACTCCTGCGGGACTAAATTCCGGCACCTCGGCGTCTCCGAAGACCGTAAAATCAGTTAGTGGGACGTAAAAACAAATAACATTATTAACAAAAAGGCACATCTGTAGTTAAAAAAATTTACTTCATGCCCGATTCGAACAAGTACGCTGCCGGTACTCACACATCTCCCGGTCCAGCCCTTAACCGATTGGCCACGAAGTTTACACTCTACATACAAG
Organism: Anabrus simplex; assembly: GCF_040414725.1. Classification (NCBI taxonomy): domain Eukaryota; kingdom Metazoa; phylum Arthropoda; class Insecta; order Orthoptera; family Tettigoniidae; genus Anabrus; species Anabrus simplex. The sequence goes on from NC_090266.1 coordinate 249,581,961, forward strand.
CTAGGGATTTAGAAATGCTTTACATTGTTCATTTAACTTCTTTACGTTACAGAACACATGGCAGAACCTACTAAGTCGATCGTATTACTGGTACCAGTTTTATTTCAAAGCGCAATAAATCACATGTTTGCAAAATGGTCCTTGGTATTTGGCGCGGAACTGTGCATAGCAGCTTTTCCTTTGGTCCGCCTCTATGGTGTAGTCGTTAGTGTGATTATCTGCCACCCCCAGAGGCATTCTTCACAGTTGTATCTCCCGACCCAATGTCTCACGCATTAGGACACTGCCGTTGAGGCGGTAGAGGTGGGATCTCTCGTTGAGTCCCAAGGAAAGACCAACCTATAGGGTAAACAGATTAAGAAAGAAGTTTTTCCTTTGCTAGGTCCATGAATCAATTTAAGGTGATATCAGACAGGTAGCGGAGAACCTTATCGACCATCAAGAGAAATTTCAAGTTTTTCGGTGTCTATAAAACTAAATGTCCGACTCTGTGGTGTAGTGATTAGTGTGATTAGCTGCCACCCCCCGGAGGCCCGGCTCCGATTCCAGGCTCTGCCACGAAATTTGAAAAGTGGTACGAGGGCTGGAACAAAGTCCACTCAGCCTCAGGAGGTCAACTGAGTAGAGGTGGGTTCGATTCCCACCTCAGCCATCCTGGAAGTGGTTTTCCGTAGTTCCCCACTTATCCTTCAGGCAAATGCCGGGATGGTACCTAACTTAAGGCCACGGCCGCTTCTTTCCCTCTTCCTTGTCTATCCCTTCCCATATTCCATCCCCCCACACAAGGCCCCTGTTCAGCATCGCAGGTGAGGCCGCCTGGGCGAAGTACTGGTCATTCTCCCCAGTTGTATCCCCCGACCCAATGTCTCACGCTCGAGGACACTGCCCTTGAGGCGGTAGAGTTGGGATCCCTCGCTGCGTCCGAGGAAAAAACCAACCCTGGAGGGTAAACAGATTAAGAAAGAACGAAAGAATAAAACTAAATAAAAGGATCTTTCTACTATACGCGTCATTTGGGTACCTATCTTCCTCAAGGGCAGTGTCCTGGAGCGTGAGATATTGGCTCGTGGTATACAACTGGGGAGGATGACCAATACCTCGCCCAGACGGCTTCACCTGTTATGCTGAAGAGCGGCCTTGCTGGGGGACGGGAAGATCGGAAGAGATAGACAAGGAAGAGGGAAGGAAGCGGCCGTGGCCTTAAGTTAGGTACCATCACGGCATTTGCCTGAAGGATAAGTGGGAAACCACGGAAAACCACTTCCTGGATGGCTGAGGTGGGAATCGAACCCACCTCTACTCATTTGACTTCCCGAGGCTGAGTGGACCCTGTTCCAGCCCTCGTACTACTTTTCAAATTTCGTGGCAGAGCCGGGAATCGAACCCGGGCCTCCGGGGGTGGCAGCTATTCACACTAACCACTACACCACAGAGGGGGATGGGTACATATCTACGAAAAAATTAGGGGCTGCTGAACCACCCAGTATACAGTGTGATTCAGCAGCCCTTTCCTTATAACGTTTGCTGCAGCCCAACTGACGTGCACATGGTTTTAGGGTGCTATTCCCCTACAGGTATACTGTATGGTACTAATGTTCAGTGAGCACATTTTGTACATGATTCTGAACCCTAGCGAAATTTTATATCATCCGTTCGCCAAACATTGCGCCTTCATTTCACGTAGCAACTTCCTTTTACCATGTAACTTTGTTAATGTGTCGTGCCACGTGACCGGGTGTAACGAAGAGGGGAATCAATCCATAAAACTAGGTAACAGTGCAGTAATTAATGTCTTAAACACCGAACCGGATGGCGTATGTACTCTGCTCCCGTCGTACTACCAGTGTGATTCTAGCTTTGTAGAGTAGCAGATGTGTTTAGGCGTTCGCCTACCAATCGACGGAACGTGCCAAAAGCAGTTCGAATCATGCATCCTAAAATTATTTTTTCACCGGAATGATGTTTGAAAACATAAACATAGGTTCACATTTGCCACATTCAAACAGTAGGATGACACTGTTATTCATCTTGTGCCCAGCGCATTCTCCGCTGGTTAGTGCCTAAATGTACTGTAATACGTCATGTTTTCCACAGAGGAATACGTTTGCATGCTCCTCAATTATGGGGAAGCAAGACAATGCGCGTGCGAGGCACTTCGTCGGTACCAGGAATGGTATCCCGGCAGACGACCCCCGGCTGCTACGACATTCCGCCGTGTTGAAACACCCCTAATGACAACAGGCGTGATTTCCAACCAGCCACCAGTCTGCGATAGGCCCGTTACATCGGGTGAAACAGAAGAGGCCGTTCTGGAGGCAGCTCGTAATAATCCACACATCAGTACAAGGGTGAATGCATGATAGGTGAACACCAGCCAGCCGTCCTTCTGGCGAATACTGCATGAACATAAATTTCACCCATACCATCTTGAGCTACACCAAGTGCTCCATGGGCGGGATTTCGAAGCTCGAATGGAGTTCTTTCGGTGGCTATTAGGCAATCTGTACAGGGATGCAGCATTCGTATCGCATATCTTGTTCTCGGACGAATCGCTCTTCCACAATAATGGGAACATCATTCGCCACAACATGCACTGTTGGTGCCCGGACAATTCTCACTGATTACGATAGGCGGCCAATCAAGTACGATGGGGAGTGAACTTGTGGTGTGGATTCTTGGTGGATCGCCTGATTGGAGCTTATTTCTTTGAGGGCCATTGGACGGGCCCACGCTACCTGCGATTTCTGCGTCAGGAACTCTCACTGCTGATGGAGGATATGCCCTTGCACGATCATTTGACGAGGCGGTTGCAACATAATGGAGCTTCACCATATTCGACTTCGCCCGTTCATAAACATATCAACGAGGAACTGCCACGGAAGTGGATAGGACGAGGAGGCCGTGCGTCTTGGCCCACCAGATCACCGGATTTGACGCTGTTAGACTTCTTCTTGTGGGGACATTATTTTGAAGAACGTCTTTTACACTCAAGCGCCGGAAAAACCCGACCAGCTCCGGCAACTCATCACGGACGCCTGTCGAGCAATTACACCTGGAATGCTTCAGCACGCAAGACGATATATCGGACTCCTGACCCGAATGTTAATAAACCAAAACCGTCATCACTTCGAACATCTGCTGCGATAAAACATAATCAGGGCAGTTGTGCTCCTATTATTTCCGGTCTGTATGTGTCCGACCTGCTAACTAATCGGCCCTCCTTAGGGCCACAAACACATTTATTCATACACAATTTGCATGATAGCGGATATTGAACTTACATTGTGTGCGGTGCACATTAACAAATACTCTATATCAAAAATTTGTAATCTTCATTCCGGACTCCAACCTTCCAACTGACATGCAAGCCCGCTCCTCCACGCCTTTACCAACAGGTTTACTGCGGTAACAGTATCAATTTAGTGTTTCTCCGGCGTGTCATGTTCATATGACGCGGAAGGCACACGCATGTCTTCCAGTGTTTAATACGAGCATAATATTACGCCGTCCTATCATGGTGAGGCGGTAAACACCAAGATTACCGGTTGTGTTGTCTGAGCATACCGGCAGGGCATATGTGTTCAGGACGGAATGAATATTGTGTTTTTCATAAAACTGCATTGGAAGCGTGGCTGATCACGTTGTATCGTGGAAAGTGATCACATCCACTTTTTCACTAAAGTGAGATTTTACCAGATATACAAAATTTAGACGTAGCCGCATCGCCCTCTGCAGAAAGAAGAACTATCATAGTCAGAAATATATGAAATAAATACAAGATATGTGCGTTTGTTGTAGAAAGATAATGACGGTTTCGTTTCTGCTGAATATTGTGGTGGTCGTCTGGTAGACCTGATATTTGTACAGATATTTGTGTTCAAAAACAAGATAAGATGTTTGATAACACAAAATATTCAAGAGATGATGGAAAATAAGTTTAGACGTAAGAGAACTTCACTCGTTTAGAGACAACTATCCTGGACAGAATAAAAACAAATACCATAGTAAGGTTTTGATGACTAGTTCAAACAGGACAATCCCAGGTAATAAAACAATTCTCCACGCAGGGCCCTAACGCACTTCTGCTGTGCTTACATACAGAATACTTCTTGGGGTCGGTATAATTCACACGGTGCAGAGACACTGTGGCCTCGTCTGAACGTCAAGAAAGAATTTTATTTTGAAGACTGCCGTATCAAACCCAGGCACATTCAGTCCAGTGATTTCGCTGGTGGCTTAGTATTCTGTTGTTTGAAACCTAGGAATAGTGCTTGTGGAGAAATTTGACTATCGACGCTGAAAAGAAGAAATAACATCTAAATGAAATCCGAGAAATATATTCTGGACACGGATGTCGTTTTCAGAGGCAATTATTGGATTTGCCAACATATTGGTTTGACATGATATACCAGGACGTTCACTAAACCGGCAATGTCGTTGATGAGGAACCTTTCTCAGGGTGAAGATGATGTACTGTACTGTACGAGGCAGAAACGTTCTACTATCGTTTCTGCATATGTATAGAAAGTTAGAATCTTGAAAACAAAATTAGAAAAGATTCGATCCTATGCTATTAACTTCTAATTACTCTTAATTTAAGAAACTATACTGGACGAATGTAATACAATTCCTCTACACTCTCTATAATGTTTGTCAAACTGAGTTTGTTCTCTCCACCATTTATCGATTCATGTATATTCTACAAATCATCGTCAACTTGTAATGTTTCTTTGATTGTACTCGTTAGGAAGTAAAACCCTTGTGTAGTACCAAAAAGATCATTGAATCACGGGCGTTTTCTAAAAGAAATCAAAGTTAGGTATACAGGACGATCGTCGAAAATCTTGAAGATGTTAAAACAACCCAGCTTTTAGACCACAGTTCCCTTATCACAGATTTTATGACCATGATGTTATGATGTTGTCTGTCTGTTAGGTCATCAGCCCAGAGGCTGGTTGGATCCTCAAATAGCACCACCAAAAGTTATGTGGTTATAAGGAAACCGCAAAAACCAATGGCAGCACCAAAATGAGGCGTACTAGGCAAGACGAGGAGTGTGAGGTAGTTTGCCATTGCTTTCCTCACTGGGTCAGAAAGTGCTATTGCAGCACGACTGATCCTATGAGCAACACATTTCATAACACTCGTGCACTAGTCGTGCTCTGAATGTCATTACTCAGCACCACCCATACCCCAGCCGCTTCCATATGGTCACAGCCATGGATGAAACTGGGACTTCGGTGGAAGCTACACTTTACTCTGGCCTGTGCCAAGAGATGCATACAAAAGTACTGTATCCATCAAGAAATGGCAGCAGGCAAGTTATGATGTTATTCCCCAATAAAAATAAAATAAATCTAATTGTTGTTAACTGTAATATTCTTTACAATTATGGCAACACAGGCTCATCCATTTCGCCAAAAATGCATCGTTGACATTTTTCTAAATTTATGCTTATTAGTTTTAAAATATCGACTCCCGGCGCCACTGTAATCCATCGGGAAGATAAATTTCCACCTTTATAGAAAATGACTAGAGTTGGCCTAATTAAACTTCCAAACAAGTTCCCCTACTCCTTTCACAAATTATTGAATTAATGGGATTATTATGGAAAAAAATGGGCACTCCATATTCAAACGACACGTTATTATGTATTAAGTTAAACCCAAGGCAGCCGTGTTATTAAAAATTAAAAGTCGAGCTGAGAGATGGAAGCAAACACGTCAATGGATTCAGCACTAACTTTCCTGTCATAAATAAATTACTCCAAAACAGTTGCTGTAGTATCCCTTAGGATGGTCATCGTCCCCGTGTATTTCTGGCAGTAAGTATTAGATTTGCAGTATTTGCTTTGGTTTTTTGTAAGTAATGAAATCTAAGGACGCAAGGAAGGGTTTAGGTGAGGCAAGCAGACAGCGCGAGGAATGAATTTTAAAAAAGTCATCTCCTAACAGGCCATGAAGGCCCTGGGATGGGCGGAAGGTAAAGGCTTCCACTTTCATCAACCTCGGCACTTGTTGGAGTAGAGTACTCATTCTTGGTTTAGGCTGAGTGAACCTCAGGTCCATGTGCACCTCCGGATATAGAAATCTTGCTTCTTACATTTTCTACTTCTTGACGGGGAATCGAACCCACGTCCTTGCGGGTGAACCAAGCACAACTTTATCGCCTCAGCCAGGCAGCCCCTAATGAATGAAGTAGTTTACTACAATTTTCCGCACAGACACCGTCGTGGTGTGGGATTAATACAGTGGCCCTCCATCTGTATAGCCCAGCTTCAATGATCTACTCTGTTGTAAACTTAATAAATGTACTGAGTCCACTAAAACAGTGTGAGCTTTGCCTCCAGAACACAACTGATCACATAATCGGCTTAAAATCTCATTTTGGGTCGTATTAGACGTGGATTATATATTGTTTTCCGCTTCTACACCACAGCCTTGGCCGCTTTCCTACCAATTCTACCCCGTTCTGATTCAGTGTGACAAAATTTTCAGTCAGCACACTGTATTCCTTCCTAATCCTTCATTTCACAAGGAGCATTCGCAAATTGTGTAACATACTGTATATTGGTATATGTACATTGGCAATAAGGAAGTTTCCCTTGCAAACAGTTTTTATTGTTTTAGTTGGAAACGCCCAGAGTAGTTATTAGACTTGTTCCACGGTCCAGGGCTAGCGAGCCTGCCTCTCACTCGGCGGGCCCGGATTCGATTCCTTGCCAGGTTAGGAATTTTTACCTGGATCTAAGGGCTGATTTGATGTCCGAGGAAAATTGAGGAGCTGTCTGATGCTGAGATGGCAACCCCCATCTAAAAGGCAAAGAAAAACGACTGAGGGTCCAGCGTCACTTCTTCCAGCTGAAGAGCGGTCGCTTGGTTGGCTAAGGCCCAGTAAGGCTTCAGCAACACGGGATTTGCTTAATTTTCTTTCTTATATTTTTCATATCATTTCATTATTCGATTTAGCTTCTAGGGTTGTCTTTCCCCCCGGACTCAGCGAGGTGTCCCACCTCTACCGCCTCAAGGACAGTGCGTTGGAGCGTAATTCACTGGGTTGGTATACAACTAGGAAGGAGGACAATTACCTCACACAGGCGGACTTACCTGCCATGCTAAGTAGGGGCCCTGTGATGGATGCGACAATTGGAAGTCGAAAGGCAAGGAAGAGGGGAGGAAGCGGTCAAGGCCTTAAGTTAGGTACCATTCCGGCATAGGTGAAGTGGGTAACCACCGAAAACAACTGAAAAGCACTTCGAAGATGGCTGAAATGGGACTCAGTTGATCTCCCGAGTCAGAGTGGATCCTGTTTCAGTCCCCGCACCACTTTTCAAAATTCGTGCAAAGCAGGGAATCAAACCCGGGCCTACGGGGGTGGGAGCTAATCACACTAACCACTGCACCTCACAAGTGCACTTCTTCGTTTCACAGTGATGATAACCATACATGTTTGAAAGTCGTAATGAAGAAATATTCTATTGAGCCCTATCATATTATGCCTCAATTTATTTATTAGAACACTGTGGCATACATTTATTTAACGCGTCATAGAGTCGCAGGGAATGAAGACAGGAACCCTGGATGGCCGTGCCATAGGCCATAAGAACTCCGTATTGGTCCGGAAGGAACAGATTCCTCGAGTTGAAACTGAGCCGCAAGCCGTGATTTCATTCATGGAGATCCCTAATATAGCACAAAGCCCAACCGCTGTAACCTGGAGGGGATGAAATTTAAACATGTGGATCCACAGAACAATTGTCTCAGGTTGACAAACCTCGCTTTCCCACGGCTGGATTCATCTGAATTTAAGGCAGTATATCCGTCACTAAGCTAAATTCCACAGATCTGACTCGACGAATAATTAAGAACAAAATTATCATATCACAGGAGTCGATAATAGTATTTACTTGTGCTCATTTCAGAGAGTGCGTATTTACAGGAGAGGCCATTGACATCTGCTGGGCCGTTACAAAGAAGGACTCTCTGTTAGCCTTGGATTTTCCTCAAGATCGGCATTTCTTCAAGGCTGTAGAAACTTGCTTGTAGAGGAAAGCACCTCATTAGATCTCAGTCACTTAGTGTGTACTCATTCGAATGTAGTCGCTCGTTGTGTACGTATTTGCTCAATCGAATTCATTCGTTCATTTTGTTCAATATCATTTGCTGGCTCAGTTTGTGTCAGTCGCTCAGTCGTGTTACAGAAACTTACTAATTCTCAGTGCTTTGTGACCCTCAGTAATCAGTGATAGTTCGTTCTCACTTGATTTTTATTCTTTGTTATGAAACGCCAAGTGCGGCAGGGTGTAACTTACAAACTTATTAGATACATATATCTGTGAGCCTTGCAGGACTATTGTTTGATCGCTATGAGTTAGCTCACAAGAGGTAATAACGCTATCAAGTAGCATAAAACATTTATAACGCGTTCGCGGATCGCCATGGTAACGTGTGCGAACCGTGGAGATATAGTCGCTGTGAAAAACTAATTTCAAATGGGCTAGTTCCCGTAAACTAGTGATACACAAATTAGGACTAAATTTTGTGCGTAGGCTATAGTCTATGGTAGTCTATCACTAAGCTTGAGATCTTGTTTACGATCACGCCATGTGGAGAAGCACATGTTCTGAATTATATCACAATTCCAGACGATTCGAGGATCAAGCAGAAGCTAACCATGGTGTATAGAAGTCTCGAGGCGAGGACCATCAAGGCCGTGATGACTGCTGTTGCTATGTGCTAGGCACGCATGACATAGGTGTCAAGTGATTCGTCGCTGATGGAGAGTGGGCTGCTAAGTTAAGTCCTTAAGCTCTATAAGCATGCAAAGTGTTATTCGTGCACTAGTATAGGGTATCTCAACTCAGTTAATTATTGGTTAAATATAAGCCAGTACGGCAGTTGTTTTGCTCAGTTTTAGTAAGATTAAATACGTTCAGGGCTACAATGCATGTTTAAGCCCGAGCTAAGTGTTTATATTTTAATAAGATGGGAACAAAGGATAAATTAGGTTAGGTATAGGTGTGTGTTTCCTTTTTAGTAGTATTTTTATTCCCGTATGAGTTGATTTTTATGGAGATGTTGGGCAGACTCTTCCCAGTATCAAATGGGCTATGCGCCGTCAGCGTCGCGATATTTTAAAGAGTAGATTAGAGACAGCATTAGATCAGGATATTTTCTATGCATGAAAAATGAATTTTTCTGCTGCGAGGAGTTGTACGGTAGAGTTATATTCACCGATGAATACAGAGCAGGATCTTCAAATTTGGGGGCAGGCAAGTTCAGGAATGTAAAAGGTATCAAACCAAGGATATATTATGTGAAAGGATAGAATTGCCGTAGGGTGTTGACGGGGTTGACATAATGAGAGAAATGTGATCAAGCCATAGTGTTTACTGGAAGCATTGATTTATATATATTAATAAGCCGGCCTGTAATGATGCACGTGAATGTGTTAGCTCTGCGTTAGTTTTGTCACAAAGAATTTGTGCCATGGTGCAGAGATAAGGAGACGGCGTGGTCCCGACCAACTGTTAGGTCCCAGGTAGAAATCCCCAAGTCAGCTGTACCCTGTGAGCCCACTATTGGTGAAAGTATATTTACGAGAGATCCCGTTAGTTCCACGAACGACTGTCTAATTGCCCCAGTTATTTAAATGTTTCTTGCTCTCCAGCTGATCTCCCATGCCGTGTGGAGGAAGTCGGCAGTGTTGTGTCTTGTTGAAACATAAATCTCCGGAGCCTGAAAATGTTGGAATCGAATCCCGACTCATCTATCAACTTCAGTGCATATTTGTGTGTGTTTTATTTTGCATGTGTGATGTGTATATGTTCCTTGTGTTGTTTATTATTGGCATGTGTATTTATTGTTTGTGTCTTGTGATGCTGTACTTTGTTGTGTAACGGGGATACATTAGCCCGTCGGCTAATTTGAGGGAAGCAGGTACTGCCCTGATCCTTTGCTCATGGGTACGGACCCATATGATAACAGTCTTTGCAATTTTGGAGGGGTAGTCTAGGTGCAATCCTGAACAAGTGTTTTTATATACTTGTGTCCGAGTATTCGGAATGTACATATGTCAGTTAGACCAATTACTAGTGTATCGAGTATTATTTTCGCATCTAATGGGCGGTTTTAGGTCGAGTCTACAGGCAAAGTACTTAGGGATTTAACGAAGCAAACAATCAACACAATGTAACACATTTAAATTTCCATATAAATTTGTAATCGTATTTTTCGTGTCGTTACCCGTGATTCTTATGTATAAACAATTGCTAAAATGTCAATTATGTATATGTGCGTATCACTTTTTCTGACCAATTTATGGTCGATTTTACGTTTATTTGATTTGTTATATGATTAGTATGAGCTCAGTACTGTTTTAGATTAATAAATCTATCTTACCCGAATACATGCTTTCTCATTCACTAGTATTATATGTACGTATTTCCTGTCCCTATATTTTAGTACAATTTAGTAAGTAGATATTTTATTGCCCACTTCCGGACGTTACACGCGCTTTTACCCTGAGCTAGTCTGAATTTGAGACATGATATGGCGCAATATGTTCACAATATTAATCGCACTGAATGAGTGACTCATTTGGGCAGCTGTGAGTTGAGTAACTTGAACATTTATTCTTCCATATAACCTTGTCACGAGCGTCAAAGACATGACATTCATCTCGAAATATTCTCTTCTTCAAGACATGTTTAACCATGTTACTGAGTACTGGAGCGCTGAACTGACTCTCGACAAGCATAGGAGGGTTAATGACAGCTTTTCGGCTTTAAGCATCGACATTAATGTTGTTGAGCAAAGCATACAGTTTGGTATTAAGTTTCCATTGACGAAGTTTGAACAAGCAAAGTTACTCCTGGAGGAGTATTTCTTATTATCTCTATGTCTGTTGCCTGTTAAGTCTTGTGCCCAAAGGCTGGTTGAATCTTCAAAATGCAATACCAAATGTTATGAGGTTATAAGGAAACAATAACACCAGATGGTGTGTTATAATGAGGCGTAAAAGAAATGATGATGTGTGAGGCACTTTGCCATTGCTTTCTTCAGTGGGCCGGGAAGTGCTATTGAAACACGTGTGGCCTTACCAGTAGCACGCTTCGTAACACCGAGATGCACTAGTCGTGCTCTGGATGTAATTACTTTCCACCACCGACACGTCAGCATCGTCCATACTGTCGCAGCCATAAAATGACTGAGACTTTGTAAGATGTCACATTTTGCTCTGGACTGTACCAAGAGACAGATGCAAAAATACTGCATCATCAAGAAACGAATTTTTTTCAGATGTAGTGATAACATGCTTAGAACCAAAACCAAACCAAAACCAAATCCCATGACGAAACAGCCCCGAAGGGCCTGGGCCTACCAAACGACTACTGTTCAACCCGAAGGCTTGAAGGTTACGAGGTGCCGTGTGGTCAGCACGACGAATCCTATCGGCAGTTACTTTTGACTTTCTAGACGGGGTCACTACCTCACCGTCACATAGCTCCTCAATTGTAATCGCGTAGACTGAGTGGACCTCGAAGCAGCCCTCAGGTTCAGGCCAAAATTCTAGCCTTTCCGGGTGTCGAACCCCGGGTCTTCGGACAAGACGCAGGAACCCTACCCTTAAAACGGGGAGCCGACACATATTTCACACCGAGAAAGTGGCCACGTTGTTTGGGCCATGTAGCTATCAGAGTGCATTCCGGAGATAATGGGTTCGAACATGACAGTCGGCATCCCTGAAATGGTTCCCGTGGATTCCCACTTTCACGCTAGCCAAATGCTGGAGCTGATGGGAGTCATCATTCAAAGATAATATTGCTCAGTTTTGCAGTTGAATGTGATGTCTTTGATTAAACTGACAGAAGATTGGAATTGCTCAATTCCCAACCGTACAAATCCGTCATTCATTCAGTGGCGTATTCACTCATTATTATAATTGTTCTTAATCAAAAATGAAAATCGTGTATAATTACCGCTAAGAGCGGCTAAAATTAATATAGCAAACACTGCCCATAGCTGAACTTTCTTGATTAATATTATAACAACAACGTTTGGAACCAAGTTGGAAGTACCAGGTATGAAAGTAGCGAGAAAAATTGCTGGTGCAAGAACGTAGGAGCTTTTGCAGGGAGGAAATACAGGCTAGGTTTCGAATGAAATAGATAAAGGAAGCTACGCGTATAAAGTAGCTTCCGTGACGGGGCCATATGAGGCGAATGAAGGAGGATAGGTTACCTTGGAGGAAAATGGGCTCGGTCATGGAGAGCAAGAAAAGCAGGAGACCAAGGTGAACGATGATTAAACTCAGTTTTTAACTATTATTTAAAGACGAGAGGTGTGGAACTAAATGAGAATACAGAGTTAGTTGGAAATCGAGGGTTATGGAGGCGCTTAGGCTTTCAGACTGAACGCTAAACTTATAAGTCAATTATGAAGATGTATGTATTTTATACTGTCCGCCTCTCTGGCGTAGTGGTTAATGTGATTAGCTGCCAGCCCTGGAGGCCCAGGTTCCATTTCCGGCTATGTCTCGACATTTGAAAAGTGGTACGAAGTCTGGAACGGGGTCCACTCATCCCCGGGAGGTTAACTGAATAGAGGGCGTTCGATTCCTGCCTCAACAATCCTGGAAGTGGATTTCCGTGGTTTTCCACTTCTTCTCCACGCAAATACGTGGGTGGCACCAAACTTGAGGCCACTGCCACTTCCTTCCCCTCTTCCTTGCTATCCCTACTAATCTTCCCATTCCCAACAAGTCCCCTGTTCAGTATAGCAGGTGAGGCCGCCTGGACGAGGTACTGGTCCTCCACCCAAGCTTTATTCCCGACCAAATCTCTCATGCTCCGTGACACTGCCCTTGAAGCGGTGGAGGTCCCTCTCTCAGTCCGAGGGAATAATCAAACATGGATAATGAAAAGTCATCTCCGTACAGGCCATGAAGGCCCTTGGAAGGGTGGAAGGTAAAGCCTTCCACTATCCGTAACCTCTGCACTTGGTGGGGTAGAGTGGTTAGTTCTACGCCCGGCCACTTTTTCCCCTAGGAATTAACCTGGTACTCATTTTTGGTGTAAGCTGAGTGAACCTCAGGGCCATATGCACCTCCGGAAGTGGAAATCTCGTTTCTTAAATTTTATGACTTCCTGACGGGGATTCGAACCCACGTCTTTCTGGGCGAACCGAGCAAGCCTTTACCGCCTCGGCCAGGCAGCCCATATCAAACGTGGATGGTAAATAATAATAATGTAATTTATCTTTACGTTTCTTACTGTCCATAAGCACATGTCGTACAAAATTGGTAATAACAAAGATCAGCATGATCACTTCGTCGTTGCATTTTATAGTCTGACACCGTGATTACCCTGTCCACGTCCCGACTTCACCGACATAATGTTGGTGGGTGGTTTAGGAGAGGTGGTTGTATGTACAATACTTTTTTTTATTTTTTTTTCAAATGCTATTTATTCTGGTCGTCGAACTAAGATCTTTTGCCCCAACTTTGCACCATAGGTTATGAAGCTGCGTGTATTTGGAAATTCCGGAAGTGTAATGTGTTGAATATGAGGAAAGGAACATTAAGGACGACACAAACACCCAGTCCCCCGGACAGGAATCGAACCCGCGGCGCTGCCCCCTACATCGCGGGGCCGGACTTACACTATACTTACTAATCCCTACCAACAGGCTGGGCTCAGTTCCAAACAGTGCTCATAAGGAGTGAGGACATACAGTACATGATGCCGATGATGGTGATTCGTCCCTCAGATGGGAATTTTAAGCCAGGAGTAGGCAATGCGTAGACACCGAAATTAGCCCTTTCCCTATCTCATTATCATCATCACACACTACACAACACGTAACTTGCACGAATTACATAAAAAACTAATTAATGTTATTTGCTGTACGTCCCACGGAGACGTAGATGTGCTGCAATTTTGTCCCGTAGGAGTTGTTTTACGTGCCTGTAAATCTACCGTCAGGAGGGTGACGTGTTTGAGCATGTTAGAATTCCACCGGACTGAGCCAGGATCGAACCTACCATGTTGGAACCAGAATGCCACCACTTCAACAGTCTGAGCCACTCAGCCCGGCTAAAAAATTAAAAATTTAAAAATACTGTGTTACCGATATTTGAAACACAAATTATGCGATTAGCAGGCGTAAAGGTTACAACTGCGCTATCCCTTGGATAAAAAAGTGTACGACCACAAACCATCCAACATCACCGCAATGGACTCGTATCCTAGTGCCGATGATTATTGGAGGCATTGTAAGCCTAAACCAAACTACCTGTAAAGCAAGGTGCTTGACTTACTCACACAATGTCCCGGTGAGATTTCTATTACTCTATCCGTTAGGAACCAGTAGTGGATTAGCTAGTCCAAGCCATGTGGCCGCTCAAAATTTATCCGAGATTACCATTCACTTTCCGTAGCACTGGCATCCGGAATCTCAGGGTCACGTACTGGAACACACCACCGTTGCCAATGGTTCAGCAAATCAATCAATCAATCAATCAATCAATCAATCAATCAATCAATCAATCAATCAATCAATCAATCAATCAATCAATCAATCAAGCAAGCAAGCAAGCAAGCAAGCAAGCAATCAATCAATCACCACTGTACTGCATTTAGGGTTGTCGCCCAAGTGGCAGCAGTTCACCTAGTCCTTTCTTAAATGATTTTAAAGAAACTGGAAATTTATCGAACATATCCCTCTGTATATTACTCTAATCCCTATATTCTTCTTCCTATAAAGGAATAATTTCTCAAATTTGTCTTCTAGAATTCCACTTTTACCTTCATGCAATGATCTTTAATACATTTAAAGTCTCCATTCGAGCTTATTCCTCCATTAATTCCATTTCACACCATATGACAGCAGGGAACATACGCTCGTCGAGCAGCCCATCTCCTTATTCTCAAGTCTTCCTATCCAAAAGTTTTCAACATATTCGTAACACTACTCGTCTATCGAAACTCACCCACAACACAATCATGCTGTTTTCCTCCGGATCTTTTCGATTTCTGGAATAAAGTAATCCTGATGTGCGTCCCATGAAACGAAACCATACTCTGATATGGACCTTAATAGTTTCTCATACGCCCTCTCCTTCACATCCTCACTACAACCCTTAAATAACATCATAACATTATGAAGACATCAGTAAACTTTATTTACATTGACTGTTATCTGATTACGCCAATTAAGATCCTTCCTTATATAATATCTAAGTATTCTTATTTATTTCCCTAGCTAGCGGTTTAATGTCGCATCAACACATTGAAGGATTTTGGCGTCGCAAGGATGTTGGGCAGGCAGGGTCCGTTGCCTTAATTAAGGTACAGCCCCAGCATTTTTCTGGTGTAAATGGGTAAATACGGAAAGAATATTCAGGACTGCTGATAGTGGGATTCGAACCCACCATCTCCCGAATGCAATGTTTCCTAAGTACTTAAGCGTGATCACCATGAGGTACTCCTCTCTATAAACACTATAATTAAAACTCAGAAGACGTTCGCTCTTGGCGAAAATGTTCACCGCATTTACCATCTGCTGTCCATATCACAACTTTGTCGAGGTCTTCTTGCAGTCGCTCACAATTTCGTAACATATTTATTAAATAGATTAGTGCATTACACGCTGAGGGAAGTGGTCGCCTATGCTAACGCGCATCAACTGTGGTGCCAAACTCTGTGTTAGGTAGTTTTTTTTTTTGTTTTTGTTTTCTTTACGTCGCACCGTCACAGATAGGTCTTATGGCGACGATGGGACAGGAAAGGCCTAGGAATGGAAAGGAAGTGGCCGTGGCCTCAATTAAGGTACAGCCCCAGCATTTGCCTGGTGTGAAAATGGGAAAATACGAAAAAACATCTTCAGGGCTGCCGACAGTGGGGTACGAACCACTATCTCCCGAATACGGGATATTGACCGCACTTAAGCGACTGCAGCTATCGAGCTCGGTAAAGGAGGCTCTCGAAGCAGGGGAGACTTGGAAGGAAGTTAAAGCATTGGCAAATCGACGACCACAATGGAGACGTTTCACGGATGGCGTACGTTCCAGTGGGAACGAGAAGAATTAAGTCAAGTAAGTCGCTGTAATGAAATCATTGGGGCCTTTCCTTTCACAACGTTGTTAGTAAGTTAATGTACCCTAGTGCGGCGGCAGCGATGCATCTTCGCACATGCTAAATAATAAACAACTTTACTGCGACCAATAGAGGAGAGGCACCATAATCGGTTGCATCGTGTGGCTTAATTACTGTGTTTGCAATTGTGGATGCTTAATAAACAAACTGTGAATATTGCTTGTAAGAGACAAGGACAACTCCCCGCGAGTCGAGCGAAGAAATTTGTGCATTCGCGCGGAGCATTATCAACCCACGTCCCCTACGTTCCCTGATGCATAACGACGGGCAGCGGTATGCATTTGGTTCGTTCCAACACAAGAGTTTCTGACGGTCACCGGCAGGTTCATGCATCGCCCCGTGCGCATGCGCCGGTTTGGGATTGGTCAGCGGCTGGTCCCTAACTTGATCGTGTTGGAACACTTCCTGGACAGCAGGAGTGTGGCGCGTATTTAGTATTACCTTGAACTGTTTAGTTGTTTGTAGATTCGTGAGAAAAAGGAAAGGGTAAATTGCTGAAATACTGATGATATTCAGTATGTATAGAACACGGTACAACAAGTATTTAAAAAATTAATAATGAATGAAATACACACACATGGTTTATATTCGTTTCAATTGGTTAGGGAGGGGTATCTGCCTCGAAGCCTTAGGCCTATATTTTACTGTTAAGGAACTATGGTTTAAGTAACTTGGATCAAAGAAATGTTATAGTCTTTGGTAAAAGAACTTGGATGAAACATAAATGTATATACATTGAACCCTTGAACTTACCATTCCATCGTTGGTCGGCCACGGCTGCTACATTAGAACAATCTAGAACTCTTAAATCTTGGGTCGTTGCGGGAATAAATTCGGTCACGATCTTAACCAAACGATGGGGTTCAGAAGAGAGCCTAACTACTTGAAATGAGGAGCAAAAATGTGCTTACTAACTTTTATTAAACTGAAAGAGCACGATAAACATCGTTAATTTAATATGCATTCTTGCCACAAAAATATAAAAAAAAAAAATTAATTATTGATTTTGAAAAATTCCAAACACAGTCACATTACATAACGTCACTTCGTTTCTTCCAATGTCGAAGAGTTGCTTCGGAGAAGCTAATATGTTAGTGGACAGCGAAACTGAAAAACTGAAAAAGGGAAGACCTGAAAACCGGGCACCTATTATTCCAAACGAGAACTGAGAGTTAATCCATACGATCCGTGGAAAATCTGACTTTCAACAAGTAGAACGCCTGATTTTCTCTTAATTAAGGTTATCCACCAGTCAAATACCCTTCACGGATACGGAACATCCGCCGAATGGACCCTTAATCGAACCAAACTGACTATCAGTTGCTTTGGATAGGTTGCGAAATATTATGGGAAAGCATGGTGTTCACTACAAGTTAATGGCATCATTCACAACTGAAATAAAATTCCACCATGTATTTGTCATTCATGACACCCTTAAGTAATAAGGTAATCCCGATGCTAGACGTGCATCACCCCAAACAGCTGTTCGGAAGGAACCAACAACAACATGATCCGGGAGGATCTTACGTTAAGTCGTTCTAAAGGAACAAAACTGCGAAATGCAGGAAACACTTACTAATCATGCATTTAGAAGAAATGCCAAACACTGAAGTTAATCAAAAAGTGAAAAGTCACTTGAAAATATTATTATTGAACCGATTTTCAGGTTAGAAATGGGTTTATTATGCTTAATAAATTTACCAGTCCACGCTAAAATTTACTACAGTTTTAAGGAATTCTTTCCCTTGAAAAACAATGCTACCAGTACAGATCTCTCTATTTACTGTCTGTCCCAACACACTACTGGTAAAGTGATTACTTACTTACTCTAACCATGAATAAGAATGAAAATACGACAAGATGAAAATAATATAAATTACTGGCTGACGAATCGAAACCGCATTCGCAACTCAAGTCTCACTCTAAAACACTGAGTGTCAATATGCACACTATCAACGAAAACGGACGTCAAGACGAGGAAACAATAAAGTCCGTAAAAATAAATTAACATCTCGAAGTCCTACAGCTTAACACGCACGAAGAAACACAATAAAAATATTTAATCTAGATCGGGTCGATGTCCCACACTTGGACAGCCCTCGACTCGTCTGATAGCATTCCCGTCATCTCAATGAGAGCTTCGCATAGACCCTCTACAATAAATCAAATCGTACTGTAACGGCTACCTTCCTCCAGGCCACTTCCACAAAAAGAACAAACAAAAGAAAAACATCTAAACCGAGACTTGAGTGTGTACAGCTACCATCCCAGACCTATCGTCGGGCTCACTTGAAATCTGTACACCCTAAACCTAATCATTATGTACATGATGCCTTCCAAATTCTATCGTCGGGCGTGACCTAGGACGTCTCATCATCAATGACTCCAAGAATAAACACGTGACGTCCTAAATCTATCGTCGGGCGTCAAAGTGGGTCGTACTACGCCTCCCTTAACATATCAGGCGAAATGCAATTCTCAAACAACTCTGATATTTAACACTAGATTTCGTCAAACAAATACGCACGACGGAACCCACGTCTCTATTATCAAATGAATGCAAGTCGAAATACAGCAAGTGTCTACCTCTCGAAAAATACAGTAAGTGTCTACCTCCTTATAATATGTGAACTCAAAAATAAATAGACGTGACGAACGGTTCTCCACCTCGAACACAATCTCAGCCTGTGCACTGACGTGTTAGGGAAGCAAATGAAAATTCCCAACACACGTTTCCCCTTTTAGTGGACGCCTTCAAAATAATAATCATCACCATCGCATTCGAAATTCTCAGATCGCCTATCATCAATTCCAACCATCTTATCCATGACCTCTCCAATGAACAAATTACATATAACCCAACCGTGTGTCCAAAGTACTCTTTGATCCTGGAGATCGTTCATTCTCTTATCATCCATGCGGGCTTTACGTAACATAGATCACTGGATGTGTACTACCCAGCCTTTAACATTTTACAAGAGTCGTTTTCACTTGGAATCTTTCTATAAATTTCACAATGCTTCACATCATAGTCATCTCAAATTCGGATTGATTGCGGAAAACAATACAGCCTGCCTCACACAGCCTGTTCCTAAATACTTCCTCTACAAAAATACAGCTTGTCTCAACACTCTTTCTCCTCGCTTTCCAGCGGTATTACTTCCATCTATCTCGTCTCCACATACATATCAATTCATCGCTCTCAATTCCTTTTCCTTCAAGATCCTTTTTCATACATCGATCCCCTGGTGAAAACGACAACCATTATTAAACACATCTCTTACCTTACTATTATTAAGACTTTCGGACCTCAAGAATCCAAGAGCACACATCGACCTTTCGCAATTCAAGTATACACGATGTCTCAAAATTTCCTTCCCATTAATGACTGTGACTCTAACAAATTTTATTGACATTATCTAAATATGCCTACGATCCTTGTAAAAATAACTGGTTAAATGTAATTTAGCAGAGAAGAATTTCCTTATCCCGCGGTAAACATTATCATTATTATTATTATTATTATTATTATTATTATTATTATTATTATTATTATTATTATTATTATTATTATTATTATTATTATTATTATTATTGACCAACATTTCTGAATGCAACTGACACCTGAAATTACGATATTCGCCACGACAAATTTACACTTATAACGTTCACAAATCCGCACTTTGAATGATATCTCATCTCAACACAAAATTTTAAGCGTCGCATTTTACCGTTCTTGACATGAAATTTACACACTGAAATTTTCACACGCTGACCAAAATTTACATCGCCTTTCGCCTGATAATTACGAATATCACCCGACAATCATCTGGAAATTTTTTTTAGGACAGACAGTAACTAACTAACTAACTACAACATAATATAAAATAGACAGACCTGCACATTGGTGACATTCTCAGCATTCTGATTACATCATCACCAGCAACCTCGTACTTAGCCACTCATTTTCACAGATAACATTTTCATTTTCAAAAACTCACTCATCCAAACACTACCCTTCACACACACGAGATTAAAATTACCATATAAATAATGCACTTTCTCTGTAACTTGCACCACGAACTTCCCTCGTTCTGCAGTCGACTATAACTGTCTGATGCGTTTCCCAGAGTGGTTTCTCTCCCCGTTGTTTCAATAAGAACAGGTGTTCGGCCGATAAGGGAGTAGAACTATTTTGAATCGCTTCCCCCAGACCTTCTTCACTTACAAGAGTACACGAAATGATAAAAATAAAATCTGCTGTGTAATTTCAACCAGCCTACACCTTCCCAGTTCGTCTGCAAACGTTCAGAGCTTCTCCAATCACTTTTCTTCTTAACTAAGTATATGGACCTTAGCCACGAACATGTATTGAATTATTGTCGGTCAATCTGGCGCGAATTTCTAATGACGACGGGCACAAGCTCCCGCGGCTTCAAGTTCCAGATCGACACTGCAAAATCTACGGTGGGGGGGTTTCTTTTATAATTTCCGGAAGGACGCTATCCCCTCTATGAGGCTTGGTTGTGAAATCTGCCAAATTTGCTTCTAATAGACCAATTTTGATAAGACTTGTCCCAGAACTCCGGACAGACTTGCACTTATGTTCGATGTTAATTTTATAATTTTTCTACACTCACAACAGGAGAAATAAATTGTTTCTGCCCGTGCATTTCGCGCGTTTTCTTCTGCCCATGACCTTGGCACGTGTAACTAGCTCGCTGATCTCACGCTAACATGTACTTGGGCTTAACTGCATTTAAAGTTTCCCTGGTGTCTCTACCTTCACAGAGGGTGTGTGAATAATTTTGCTTATTTCTTTCATTATTTACTATATTATCAAAATCCCTCATTCTGCAGAATTCCATGGATTAAAAGAATTGTCGGGCACTCGAGCTCCGCCGAGGTGTCCCGGCAATCCACGAGCTCGCCTTGGGTACGAACCTCCCCACGCGACATCGGGCTCTTGGGAGCGCAAAATGGCTGCCCTCAAACATACAGTAGTTTCTGAATACCAAATAAATATTTGAGAAAAAAATAAAAAATTTTCTCACCGTAGAATTATGGGTTCATAATCCACCTACAACGACGAAATGTTTACCCAGAAAGGGGAAATATTTAAACAGATATATTCCTTCAAAATTCTAAATTGTACATGGGAATTTTGATACAAATGAACCATGATTCTACGTAAATTTTGCCAGCCGATCTCACTCTTGACGTAGGGCTCTGTTACTTTCACGTATTTCCCTGTCTTCTTCTTCCAACAATAGAATTGCGTTACAGATATCATCAACAAAGTCTTCTCTTAAGAATGAACATTGTAAACATTCAGCGTCTTCCTCTTCTTTACTCCCACTGCTTGCCTGTCCTTGGAGTGGTGCCTCGACCTGTCTTTCTCTCGACGTGACGATCATATTTACGGGTTGCACTTCTTCTTCTTCTCCTTCGGTGACCATTTCCCCAGCTGGTAAGGCTGCGTCATCCTGTAGTGGAATTCTTTCTTCGGCTCTATGATAAACCTTTAATCTTCTTGTTGGATTTCGGTCATCATGGAATTGGGAGTTACTCGAAGTCTGTTTCTTGATGTTACTGATGTTATGTGCATCATTTGGTTGTCTCTCCTTCAGAATCTGGGATGAAAGACTCTGAACCTTTTCCTACTGGGAATTTGAAGTTGTTTTTCTTCTATCAAGAGTCGACATTGACTCCTGCTCAAAATCTGGCGCAAACGGGTTCAGACCGGAGTTTCGTTGGTCTTGCCTATGTGCCTTCTGGAATTCCAAACTTTCAGCCCCGAAACAATCGGTGTTGACGTCCTGGCGCTGTATAGCCCCCTGCCATTTTTTCCTTTCGTGGTCCTTCCTTAACCCGTCGGTGTACTGAACACGTTCACGGTACCGTTCATCCTCATCACGGCGGAAGTTCTGGGTTCGATTATTTCCCCAGTCCCTGCGGTTATTAAGTCCATTCCTGAAATTCCTCTGGTTTTCTCTGTCCCCATCGTATCGCCTCCAGTAAGGGTTCCTCCTTTGTGGATAATTCCAATTACCCCTACGTCTTTTCCAATCCTCATTTCGTGGATGCGAGGGTTCCCAGTTATTGCGAAACTCACGCCTCCGCTCAGTCGACTGTGGTTTCCCCTGCTCAGGTGCCTCTGGACTTCCCTCTGGAACCTGGCTAACAGTGTTTACATGTTGCTCGTGCGATCGTCCCCCTCTGGGTGCTATTTGATTATGGGTATGATCCAGTTGCCTAAGGATCATTTCTGCCTGCATGGGGGTCTCTACCTTTGATGCAATGAGCATCCTTTGTACTTCGGGAGGTAACTGCTTCTGGATGGCCTGTACCAACTCTTGCTCCGAGGGCGGCGCCTCAAGTTCTCTGAACTTTACCATTTGTGCAATAAAGTATTCACTGAACTTTGTAGGGCCTATTGCAGTATAACGACGTGAGTATAGCTCTAATCTAAGACTCTGCTGAATTTCCGTACTCCAAAATTTATTGAGAAACGCCCTCTGGAATTCATCAAAGGTATCAAAGTGGTATCGGAAGCCTTTAAACCATAAAAGTGGTGCCCCCTCTAAATATCTTTCAGCTACCCTCAACTGACGTTCCTCAGGAATCTTGGCGTCCCGGATGTACTCCCTGAGATCCTTACGAAATCCCTTCGGCGTGGTATGTGGACCTCCATTAAATTTCTTAGGCTGGTCCTCATGTAACTTGATCATGTTAATAACGTTGGTGACACCGGGGCTTTGAGATCGACTAGTATCTACATTCGAGCTCTGACCGTTATTATTCACATGATTGATATTTGGCAATTGACCACTGAGGTCAGAGTTAACAGCTGTCGAGGTTTGACTTAATACTTTGTCCACCTTGGACTGCATATCTACCACGCTGCTAATCCAACTGCTCATTTCGCTCTTAATGAACCCAACTTTCTTGTCTGTCTCTTCCTGGGCTGACGTGATTTCCCTTAAGTCCTGTTCTATACTAATTTGCCTGTCGTTGAATTCCCTGGTATGTTCATTTTTCATTTCAACTAACTCCTCTTGAATTTCTTTAATTAAAGTTTCGGAGTCCTCATTAGCCGCTTGGAGTTTACTAATTGCTTCCTCATTAACTTGCAACAGTTTCTTCTCCATGGTTTCGGTTTTTGACAATACCTGACTCTCCAATTCCACACTAATTTTATCTACCTTGTTGTTCAGTGACTGAATGTCCGCAGATAATATTTGACGTTGTTCCTCTATTATGGTTAGCGTTTTCCCCTTTTCCTTATCACTGGAGATCCGCATCTCTACGACCTGTTGTGTAATGTCGTCCTTAAATTCAACCTGGCTGTCGATCAGCTGCTTATGCGCCGCCTGGCTTTCCAGTAAATGCTTGTCAAGTTCCTTTCTCATCTCATCCTGACTATCACATAACCTACTGTACATGTCGTGGCTTTCGTCAAAACGCTTGTCCATATCGGTTTTTAAACTGTCATGGATTTTAGAAAACTGTTTGTCGAAATCGTTCTTTAAACTGACCTGCACTTCCGCAAATTGTTTATCAATTTCATTCCTAATTTCCTCCTGGCTATCATCAAAACGCTGGTTGAGTTTACCTATCTCGCCCCTAACTTCCTCTTTAAGTTCGGTACAAATAGTGTATGTCTCCTGAACTACGTTCTTCAATCCAGCCTTCAACTCATCACTAGACTCTTTACACCTAGCCTGGGTATCCTCGATACTACTCTGTAACTCCTCAATCTTACCATCCAAACTTTCATTATGAGCCTTCATGTCCTCTCTCAAATTCTCACTCTGGACTTTCGTGTCCTCCCTCAAACTCTCATTATGAACTTTCATGTCCTCTCTCAACTTACTATCCAAACTATCTATCTTACTATTTAAACTCTCATTGTGAACTTTCATGTCCTCCATCATCTGCCTTAGCAGATCCACGGTCACCTGACCTTCCATCTCACAATACCACAAAGAATACAATAATGAGTACGCTGGCTGTCGATGCAACCAGAATACTCCAAACTACTAAGGAAAGAATTCACTACCTACTGCGTTTTCACATACAAACGCTGTTATAATTTAATACCGAAACTGACAACATTCCAACAGTTGTCTTATAAAATTTTGTTTACATGGCTGGTATCACAAACTCGTTTAATAAAAAGAAAATCTGAAGTTAATAAGTTACTTTGGATAAATATCCCAAATAGTTTCGCTTCCGTAAATTAAGTAAACAAAGAACATGTTAACGCATAAACTTTGAATGTAATTCAGCATTACCACTTCCAAATTTTATATTGGCAACATGACATAAGCTTCAATAAAGCTTTAAGTATTGATTTCCTAAAATGCATTGTGACTGTTATTATTATTATTATTTACCAAGTAGTTACGCTCCTCGTTAAACGTGATAATATCTAGCACTCTCATTGGGCATAATTCGTTTAACTGTGGCTCAGCCATAGTTCTCACCCGCTTGTATTATTTATAATGTGGCTTAGGCCTCAACATTATTTTATATTTTCCTAACATTTATTTTCAATGGATAATTTCATTATCGTTATCGTGGCATCATATCGTTATCGTGACTTTGGGCTCCTCATCGTTATCGTGACATTAAGCCCCACAGTTGGTGCGTCACTTCTACTGAACCCTTGAACTTACCATTCCATCGTTGGTCGGCCACGGCTGCTACATTAGAACAATCTAGAACTCTTAAATCTTGAGTCGTTGCGGGAATAAATTCGGTCACGATCTTAACCAAACGATGGGGTTCAGAAGAGAGCCTAACTACTTGAAATGAGGAGCAAAAATGTGCTTACTAACTTTTATTAAACTGAAAGAGCACGATAATCATCGTTAATTTAATATGCATTCTTGCCACAAAAATATTTAAAAAAAATTAATTATTGATTTTGAAAAATTCCAAACACAGTCACATTACATAACGTCACTTCGTTTCTTCCAATGTCGAAGAGTTGCTTCGGAGAAGCTAATATGTTAGTGGACAGCGAAACTGAAAAACTGAAAAAGGGAAGACCTGAAAACCGGGCACCTATTATTCCAAACGAGAACTGAGAGTTAATCCATACGATCCGTGGAAAATCTGACTTTCAACAAGTAGAACGCCTGATTTTCTCTTAATTAAGGTTATCCACCAGTCAAATACCCTTCACGGATACGGAACATCCGCCGAATGGACCCTTAATCGAACCAAACTGACTATCAGTTGCTTTGGATAGGTTGCGAAATATTATGGGAAAGCATGGTGTTCACTACAAGTTAATGGCATCATTCACAACTGAAATAAAATTCCACCATGTATTTGTCATTCATGACACCCTTAAGTAATAAGGTAATCCCGATGCTAGACGTGCATCACCCCAAACAGCTGTTCGGAAGGAACCAACAACAACATGATCCGGGAGGATCTTACGTTAAGTCGTTCTAAAGGAACAAAACTGCGAAATGCAGGAAACACTTACTAATCATGCATTTAGAAGAAATGCCAAACACTGAAGTTAATCAAAAAGTGAAAAGTCACTTGAAAATATTATTATTGAACCGATTTTCAGGTTAGAAATGGGTTTATTATGCTTAATAAATTTACCAGTCCACGCTAAAATTTACTACAGTTTTAAGGAATTCTTTCCCTTGAAAAACAATGCTACCAGTACAGATCTCTCTATTTACTGTCTGTCCCAACACACTACTGGTAAAGTGATTACTTACTTACTCTAACCATGAATAAGAATGAAAATACGACAAGATGAAAATAATATAAATTACTGGCTGACGAATCGAAACCGCATTCGCAACTCAAGTCTCACTCTAAAACACTGAGTGTCAATATGTACACTATCAACGAAAACGGACGTCAAGACGAGGAAACAATAAAGTCCGTAAAAATAAATTAACATCTCGAAGTCCTACAGCTTAACACGCACGAAGAAACACAATAAAAATATTTAATCTAGATCGGGTCGATGTCCCACACTTGGACAGCCCTCGACTCGTCTGATAGCATTCCCGTCATCTCAATGAGAGCTTCGCATAGACCCTCTACAATAAATCAAATCGTACTGTAACGGCTACCTTCCTCCAGGCCACTTCCACAAAAAGAACAAACAAAAGAAAAACATCTAAACCGAGACTTGAGTGTGTACAGCTACCATCCCAGACCTATCGTCGGGCTCACTTGAAATCTGTACACCCTAAACCTAATCATTATGTACATGATGCCTTCCAAATTCTATCGTCGGGCGTGACCTAGGACGTCTCATCATCAATGACTCCAAGAATAAACACGTGACGTCCTAAATCTATCGTCGGGCGTCAAAGTGGGTCGTACTACGCCTCCCTTAACATATCAGGCGAAATGCAATTCTCAAACAACTCTGATATTTAACACTAGATTTCGTCAAACAAATACGCACGACGGAACCCACGTCTCTATTATCAAATGAATGCAAGTCGAAATACAGCAAGTGTCTACCTCTCGAAAAATACAGTAAGTGTCTACCTCCTTATAATATGTGAACTCAAAAATAAATAGACGTGACGAACGGTTCTCCACCTCGAACACAATCTCAGCCTGTGCACTGACGTGTTAGGGAAGCAAATGAAAATTCCCAACACACGTTTCCCCTTTTAGTGGACGCCTTCAAAATAATAATCATCACCATCGCATTCGAAATTCTCAGATCGCCTATCATCAATTCCAACCATCTTATCCATGACCTCTCCAATGAACAAATTAAATATAACCCAACCGTGTGTCCAAAGTACTCTTTGATCCTGGAGATCGTTCATTCTCTTATCATCCATGCGGGCTTTACGTAACATAGATCACTGGATGTGTACTACCCAGCCTTTAACATTTTACAAGAGTCGTTTTCACTTGGAATCTTTCTATAAATTTCACAATGCTTCACATCATAGTCATCTCAAATTCGGATTGATTGCGGAAAACAATACAGCCTGCCTCACACAGCCTGTTCCTAAATACTTCCTCTACAAAAATACAGCTTGTCTCAACACTCTTTCTCCTCGCTTTCCAGCGGTATTACTTCCATCTATCTCGTCTCCACATACATATCAATTCATCGCTCTCAATTCCTTTTCCTTCAAGATCCTTTTTCATACATCGATCCCCTGGTGAAAACGACAACCATTATTAAACACATCTCTTACCTTACTATTATTAAGACTTTCGGACCTCAAGAATCCAAGAGCACACATCGACCTTTCGCAATTCAAGTATACACGATGTCTCAAAATTTCCTTCCCATTAATGACTGTGACTCTAACAAATTTTATTGACATTATCTAAATATGCCTACGATCCTTGTAAAAATAACTGGTTAAATGTAATTTAGCAGAGAAGAATTTCCTTATCCCGCGGTAAACATTATCATTATTATTATTATTATTATTATTATTATTATTATTATTATTATTATTATTATTATTATTATTATTATTATTATTATTGACCAACATTTCTGAATGCAACTGACACCTGAAATTACGATATTCGCCACGACAAATTTACACTTATAACGTTCACAAATCCGCACTTTGAATGATATCTCATCTCAACACAAAATTTTAAGCGTCGCATTTTACCGTTCTTGACATGAAATTTACACACTGAAATTTTCACACGCTGACCAAAATTTACATCGCCTTTCGCCTGATAATTACGAATATCACCCGACAATCATCTGGAAATTTTTTTTAGGACAGACAGTAACTAACTAACTAACTACAACATAATATAAAATAGACAGACCTGCACATTGGTGACATTCTCAGCATTCTGATTACATCATCACCAGCAACCTCGTACTTAGCCACTCATTTTCACAGATAACATTTTCATTTTCAAAAACTCACTCATCCAAACACTACCCTTCACACACACGAGATTAAAATTACCATATAAATAATGCACTTTCTCTGTAACTTGCACCACGAACTTCCCTCGTTCTGCAGTCGACTATAACTGTCTGATGCGTTTCCCAGAGTGGTTTCTCTCCCCGTTGTTTCAATAAGAACAGGTGTTCGGCCGATAAGGGAGTAGAACTATTTTGAATCGCTTCCCCCAGACCTTCTTCACTTACAAGAGTACACGAAATGATAAAAATAAAATCTGCTGTGTAATTTCAACCAGCCTACACCTTCCCAGTTCGTCTGCAAACGTTCAGAGCTTCTCCAATCACTTTTCTTCTTAACTAAGTATATGGACCTTAGCCACGAACATGTATTGAATTATTGTCGGTCAATCTGGCGCGAATTTCTAATGACGACGGGCACAAGCTCCCGCGGCTTCAAGTTCCAGATCGACACTGCAAAATCTACGGTGGGGGGGTTTCTTTTATAATTTCCGGAAGGACGCTATCCCCTCTATGAGGCTTGGTTGTGAAATCTGCCAAATTTGCTTCTAATAGACCAATTTTGATAAGACTTGTCCCAGAACTCCGGACAGACTTGCACTTATGTTCGATGTTAATTTTATAATTTTTCTACACTCACAACAGGAGAAATAAATTGTTTCTGCCCGTGCATTTCGCGCGTTTTCTTCTGCCCATGACCTTGGCACGTGTAACTAGCTCGCTGATCTCACGCTAACATGTACTTGGGCTTAACTGCATTTAAAGTTTCCCTGGTGTCTCTACCTTCACAGAGGGTGTGTGAATAATTTTGCTTATTTCTTTCATTATTTACTATATTATCAAAATCCCTCATTCTGCAGAATTCCATGGATTAAAAGAATTGTCGGGCACTCGAGCTCCGCCGAGGTGTCCCGGCAATCCACGAGCTCGCCTTGGGTACGAACCTCCCCACGCGACATCGGGCTCTTGGGAGCGCAAAATGGCTGCCCTCAAACATACAGTAGTTTCTGAATACCAAATAAATATTTGAGAAAAAAATAAAAAAATTTCTCACCGTAGAATTATGGGTTCAACATATCTAAATATTTGCGATTAAGGAAATATAGCGAGATACTGAATGATATTAAAGGAGATTGTGATTGAGGATGTAAGGAAGAAAATAAACGTTTTCAGCTCCCAATATTCGGCAGAAAATACTGTGTGGGGGAACTGCTGTTATCGTAAAATGTTGTGAGGCTTAGTATATCTCAAACTGCAAACGTAAAAATAAATTTACAAGCTACTTTACGTCGCACCGATACAGATAGGTCATGGCGACGATGGGATAGGAAAGGGCTAGGAGTGGGAAGGAAGCGAACGTGGCCTTAATTAAGGTACAGCCCCAGCATTTGCCTGGTTTAAAAATGAGGAAACCACAGGAAACCATCTTCATGGCTGTCGACAGTGAGGTTCGAACCCACTATATCCTGAATGCAAGCTCACAGCTGCGCGCCCAACTCGCTCGGTATAAAAATAAATACACTGGCACGTTCTTTATTATTTATCATCATAATTCACTATTTTCAAAGGTCATTGTCACAACCTTCGGTTCATAGAGTCGCGAGTTCAATTCCTGGCCAGGTCTGGTTAATTCCACAAACGCGGGAACTTGGTGTTTGTGTTCGTCTCAATACATGCTCTTCATAGACACACAACTTACTGCCAACCAGCCAAGCAACCAACCAATGGAGAAACGCGTAATAACAAATATATCCCTCCACAACATGCACAACACAGTTCGCTCCCAGTCCCCACTAGGGTGACAGGAAAGCAGTGGAACAAGTGGTAAGTAGGTTTCCGTTTTTATGTACCAGGATTACCTACAAGTTTTAAATTACTAATTAACTTTTATGTGGCCGTAACCCTGTCAATTCTACCATTAGAATAAACAACAACTAGAATAATCACTACTGAGTTTGGACGGTGAAATCAGAATGACGCGATTCGATAGAACCTCGAGAATTCCACTAGGAACATTAAAACTTACGCAAATAATTTTCTCGCTTCCTTGGCGTGGCCAACTGCATATCCAACTCATCTCCACTGGATGAAGATTCAACAAAATCCCCCGTACCTTTCCATTTTTATTGCGTATTTATTAATTCGTTATTTACTAATTATTACTAATTTATTATTCTACCCCTCAATTCACAAGTACCTTAAGAGAATTCATTAACAGATTTAGAAATAATTATTACCGCTTAGTGGTTATGGCATTGTTAACAAACCATATGTGAGAAGAACAAGGAAGAAGGAACAGAACAGGAGTGGAAACGCACGGGGTCTGTCCAGTGAGTTTCCTCTCTCGCGCATGTATTCCATTGCGCATATCCGTACAACCGGTTCATGCCACAGGCCTCGGACGATTTCTGGCGGTCAGTAACTGCAGTTTGACGTATGTTGGAACGCCGCATTTGAGAACATGCGTCAGTCCGGGATTGGTTTATTGTGTGTTGGAACGCTTTCTCTCAACTGCGCATGCGTCGGAAGGTCAGGGACTCGTGTTGGAACGAACCTATTCTGTCACAGCAAATACGGCGAGTTCGTCAATTTGTATCGCGCGTCCGGAAGTAACCAAGTCGTCTCATTTTCTAGAAAGGAAAGATTTTCTCCTCCAATCTGATTGCGCCATCGTTCTTTGCATAATGCGTAAAGGATCCCTGATTGTTTTTCCGGTATAATCAGGTACACCCTATACAACAGCCCCTTCCAATGTCGTTTCCTGCAACCCAACTAACGTGCACTTGGTCATAGGGCTGCTATTCCCCTGCAGGCGCACTGTATGTTACTAATGTTCAGTGAGCACATTTTGCACACGATTCCTAACCGTAGCGAAATCTTAGATCATCCTTTCGCAAAACATGTCACCTTGAATGAAATCATATAGCAACGTCCTTTTACCATGTAACTATGTTAATGTCCCGTGCCTCATAACCGGGTGTAACGAAGAGGGGAATCAATGCATAAAACTAGGTAATAATAATTTCGTGTGGCTATTTCTAGCCGAGTGCAGCCCTTGTACGGCAGACCCTCCGATGAGGGTGGACGGTATCTGCCATGTGTAGGTAAGTGCGTGTTATTGTGGTAGAGGATAGTGTTATGTGTGGTGTGTGACTTGCAGGGATGTTGGGGACAGAAAAAACACCCAGCCCCCGGGCCATTGGAATTAACCAATGAAGGTTAAAATCCCCGACCCGGCCGGGAATCGAACCCGGGACTCTCTCAACCGAAGGCCAGTACGCTGACCATTCAGCCAACGAGTCGGACATAAAACAAGGTAACAGTGCAGTAATAAATCTCTTTAACGCCGAACCGGATGGTGTAAGTACGCTGCTCTTGCCGTAGTACTAGCGCGTTTCCAGCTTAGTAGCGTAGCGGATGTGGTTAGGCGTTAGCCTAGCAGTGAACGGAACGTGCCAGCGGAGGTTTGAATCCTGCATCGATAAAATATTTTTACATTGGTATGATGTTTGAATACATAAACACAGGTCCACGTTTGCCACATTCAAACAGTAGAATGACGCTGATATTCATCTTGTGCCCTGTGCGTAGTCCGCCGGTTAGGGCCTGAATGCACTGTAATCACTGCTGTCATTCTTCGTGTGTTCCACAGAATAATACATTGACATCATCATCATCATCATCTGTTTACCCTCCAGGTTCGGTTTTTCCCTCGGACTTAGCGAGGGATCCCACCTCTACCGCCTCAAGGGCAGTGTCCTGGAGCTTCAGACTCTTGGTCGGGGGATACAACTGGGGAGTATGACCAGTACCTCGCCCAGGCGGCCTCACCTGCCATGCTGAACAGGGGCCTTGTGGAGGGATGGGAAGATTGGAAGGGATAGGCAAGGAAGAGGGAAGGAAGCGGCCGTGGCCTTAAGTTAGGTACCATCCCGGCATTCGCCTGGAGGAGAAGTGGGAAACCACGGAAAACCACTTCCAGGATGGCTGAGGTGGGAATCGAACCCACCGCTACTCAGTTGACCTCCCGAGGCTGAGTGGACCCCGTTCCAGCCCTCGTACCACTTTTCAAATTTCGTGGCAGAGCTGGGAATCGAACCCGGGCCTCCGGGGGTGGCAGCTAATCACGCTAACCACTACACCACAGAGGCGGACAATACATTGACATGCTCCTGATTTATGGGGAAGCAGGACAAAACGCGTGCTAGGCACTATGTATGTACCAGGAACGGTATGCCAACAGGCGACACCCGGATGCAACGATATTTCGCCGTGTTGAAACACCCCTAAGGACAACAGTCGTGACTTCTAACTAGCCACCAGTCCGCGATAGGCCCGGTACATCGGGTGAAACAGAAGAGGCCGTTCTGGAGGCAGCTCGTAATAATCCACACATCAGTACAAGGGCGACTGCACGACAAGGAACACCAGCCAGCCGTCCGTCTGGCGAATACTGCATGAATATACATTTCACCGGGCTCGATAGCTGCAGTCGCTTAAGTGCGGCCAGTATCCAGTAATCGGGAGATAGTGGGTTCGAGCCCCACTATCGGCAGCCCTGAAGATGGTTTTCCGTGATTTCCCCATTTTCACACCAAGCAAATGCTGGGGCTGTACCTTCATTAAGGCCACGGCCGCTTCCTTCCACTTCCTAGGCCTTTCCTGTCCCATCGCCGCCATAAGACCTATCTGTGTCAGTGCGACGTAAAGCAAATAGCGGGAGCGGAACATACATTTCACCCATACCATCTTGAGCTACTCCAAGAGCTCCATGGGCGGGATTTCGAAGCTCGAATTGAGGTCCGTCTGTGGCTATTAGTCAGGCTGGACAATGATGCAGCAAGAGTATCGCATATCCTGTTCTCGGACGAATCCCGCTTGCACAATAATGGAAACTTCAATCGCCACAACATGCACTATTGGAGATTGGAAAATCCTCACTGTGAACGACAGGAGACCCATTCAGTACGATGGGGAGTGAATGATATTTGTGGAATATTGCGGGAACGCCTGATTGGACCTTATTTCTTTGAAGGCCATTGGACGGGTCCACGCCACCTGCACTTTTTGCGTCAGGAACTCCCACTGCTACTGGAGGACGTGCCCTTTGCACGATCGTTTGACTATGTGGTTCCAACAGGATACAGCTGCACCACATGCAACTTTGCACGTTCGTAACCATCCGAACAAGGAACTGCCAGGAAAATGGATAGGACGAGGTGGTCCTGTTCCTTGGCCCGTCAAATCACCGGATGAAATGAAATGTCGTATGGCTTTTAGTGCCGGGATATCCCAGGACTAGTTCGGCTCGCCAGATGGAGGTCTTTCTCTTTGACTCCCGTAGGCGACCTGCGCGTCGTGATGAGGATGAAATGATGATGAAGACAACACATACACCCAGCCCCCGTGCAATTGGAATTAACCAATTAAGGTTTCAATCCCCGACCCGGCCGGGAATCGAACCCGGGACCCTCTGAACCGAAGGCCAGTACGCTGACCGTTCAGCCAACGAGTCAGATCACCGGATTTATCGCCGTTATACTTTTCCTTGTGGGGACATTTGAAGACGTCGTTTACACTCAAGCGCCAGAAAACTCCGACCACCTCCGGCAACTCATCACGGACGCCTGCTGAGCAATTACACCTGGAATGCTTCAGTGCGCAAAACGCTCTATTGGACACCGGACCCGACTGTGCATAAACCAAAACGGTCATCACATCGAGAATTTGCTGCGATAAAACATCGTCAGGGCAGTTGTGTTCCTATTATTTCCGGTCTGCATGTGTCCGGTCTGCTTTTTGGGGCCACAAACACATTCACACACAATTTTCATGACAGCGGGTATTGAACTTACATTGCGTGCGGTACATATTAAACAAATATTTCAAGAACTTGTAGTTATCGCCCCGGACTCGAACTTCCCACATGACAAGCAAGCCCGCTCCACCACGCCTTAACCAAATGCACTACGGTTCCGTACAGCACACTGGCCAGCTTTCAGCAAGTATTAGGTTTACTGCTGTCACAATATCAATTTAGTGTTTCGCCAGCGTGTCAGGTGCATATGATATAGAAGGCACATGCATGTCTTCCAGTGTTTAATACGAGTATAACATTACGGCGTCTTAGCATGGTGAGACGGTAAATACCAGTGGCGACTCCTGATTTCTGGTTTGGGAGATGTAACCGAAAAAGAACTGGAAACATCAACTCAAACAGACCGTCATTCCAAACACATTTTTTCTTCTCCTTAATCTGTTTACACTCCAGGTTCGGTTTTTCC
Organism: Anabrus simplex; assembly: GCF_040414725.1. NCBI lineage: Eukaryota > Metazoa > Arthropoda > Insecta > Orthoptera > Tettigoniidae > Anabrus > Anabrus simplex. The sequence continues at coordinate 249,616,315 of NC_090266.1, forward strand.
CTCGGACTCAGCGAGGGATCCCACCTCTACCGCCACAAGGGCAGTGTCCTGGAGCTTCAGACTTTGGGTCGGGGGATACAACTGGGGAGAATGGCCAGTTACTCGCCCAGGCGGCCTCACCTGCTATGCTGAACAGGGGCCTTGTGGAGGGATGGGAAGATCGGATGGGATACGCAAGGAAGGGGGGAGGAAGCGGCCGTGGCCTTAAGTTAGGTACCATCCCGGCATTCGCCTGGAGGAGAAGTGGGAAACCACGGAAAACCACTTCGAGGATGGCTGAGGTGGGAATCGAACCCATCTCTACTCAGTTGACCTACCGAGGCTGAGTGGACCCCGTTCTAGCCCTCGTACCACTTTTCAAATTTTGTGGCAGAGCCGGGAATCGAACCCGGACCTCCGGGGATGGCAGCTAATCACGCTAACCACTACACCACAGAGGCGGACCCTAACACATTTTTAAGAGAAAATAACAAATAAGGCCAAAAGAAAAGTTTATTTAACGTCTTACATCCACCAATCCAATGGTCTGTTTCATAAATATTTCTGTTGACTTAAGTTTTGTAGTTACATTCAGAGTTGGACGCGTTGTCCTACATTTATAATTCTGCTTTTCTCCTTAAAAGATAGCATACTAAATGTGTTTCTTAATAATCGTTCGAATACACAATGGTTAGAATAATTCAATTCGGATTGCGTGGTGGAAACGCGTTACCCTGGCGCTCCTACTCCATGCCTGAAGAACTACTCTCTTATCGGTGTGATGTCATTTCAAAATAGCATCATTCCCGCATTTTCTTTGTTTGATATTTACACTACAAACACACGAAACTAAATTATTTATAATACTACAACCAACATTTGTCATATATCATCATTTATAGAACGTGAATTGAACAGCTCACAAGCAAGAACGCCAGTAATTCACGAAATAACAAATAAATCCAAGCTACCTGCGATAAACTTACGGGATTCGAGCTTGCACCGCCCTCTTGACGTATGTGGCTGTTCGTTCCGCATTCCAACCCCACGGAAGAGATCAACAACCAGCAAAGTTTCAATTCTCGTGTCTGCCATCTCTGGAGTAGTTTGGCAATAATTATTAACAGTCACTAACTAGCCTTGCTCGTTTCTTCCATCTCTGAGTATCAATAACTGTGCGTTTGAATTTCCATGAAAATATGAGCAACGAATATTTATTTTTCGTTTAATATACATCAATCACATGTATGGGAAATTCGCCACTGGTAAATACCAAGATATCTGGTTGAGTTGTTTGAGCGTACCGACAGGGTAGATGTTCTCAGGACGGAATGAATATTGTGAGTTGCACTAAACTACATTGGAAGGGGTGACTGAATCACGCTGTACAGTATATACATTGGCGGAAAAAGATATCCAAACACCATGAAATGGTACACTCTCTACTGTTAGAAGACAGACACTCAGTAGTTATCCCACCATTGGCATGAAACTTCTCAGTGCTTCTAATGTATGATACTGTAATTAATTCGGGTAACACTAAACCGTTAACATTTCATGAAATTAATGATGATGTAGGATCGCCAGGCCGCTTCTGTGGTGTAGTGGTTAGTGTGATTAGCTGCCACCCCCGGAGGCCCGGGTTCGATTCCCGGCTCTGCCACGAAATTTGAAAAGTAGTACGAGGGCTGGAACGGGGTCCACTCAGCCTCGGGAGGTCAACTGAGTAGAGGTGGATTCGATTCCCACCTCAGCCATCCTGGAAGTGGTTTTCCGTGGTTTCCCACTTTTCCTCCAGGCGAATGCCGGGATGGTACCTAACTTAAGGCCATGGCCGCTTCCTTCCCTCTTCCTTGCCTATCCCTTCCAATCTTCCCATCCCTCCACAGGGCCCCTGTTCAGCATAGCAGGTGAGGCCGCCTGGGCGAGGTACTGGTCATATTCCCCAGTTGTATCCCCCGACCAAGAGTCTGAAGCTCCAGGACACTGCCCTTGAGGCGGCAGAGGTGGGATCCCTGGCTAAGTCCGAGGGAAAAACCCGAACCTGGAGGGTAAACAGATGATGATGATGATGATAATGATGATGATGTAGGATCGCCATCAAAAATCAAAGTAGTCATAAGACATCTCTGGCACCAGGTCCTCCAGTTCTTAGGTGGCATAGCTTTTCTTACTATCAGGAACAATGAAGGTAGAAAAATTCCTCGTCTTTCTCACTCTCGTTGGCTGTGTACTACTCAGCAGGCATCTTTTTTCCTCGCTTTTTTTACTATCTAGGATACATTCAGAACAATAATTCGAGTACCGATAAGAGGCATGCTGCTCTTCGGACCGTTGCAGTATAGAATGTTTGCACAGGGATGACATTTTTACTTCCGTTCTTCAGTAATCCCCACTAACATTGAAACCACTCCATCGAATTCCACTTCGTTCACCGCGTTTCTTCCATGGTGTCCCTGGCCTGATAACTGGAAGTGGCTTCCTTTACTCTCAAATGTCCGAGGCTAATTAAAAATATTGTGAGCATTCACCGTAAAATTCTGTGAAGTTGGAGGATACTAGCCTTACTTTCACAAAGTCTCAGAGAGAATTTTCACTCTAACGATTTAGTGACCACCGCCGCACCGGTGGATTGGGTCTGAGCCCAAGAAGAGCCACGTTTCAGAACACAGCCTAAATGCTCACACCTATTCCATCACAACTGGCATCCTGACTCTCAGGACCATATACCAGGTCACTGTGGGTTTTTCGATCTTACTCGACGTGACTATAGCAAACCACCGTATTATTATTATTATTATTATTATTATTATTATTATTATTATTATTATTATTATTATTATTATTATTATTATTATTATTATTATTATTATTATTATTATTATTATTATTATTATTATTATTATTGTACCGGGCGGTACACCTCTACACCGTTTATTTAAAAGTTGCGCCAGTTGAAACTCCTCTTCTGGAGGAAGGTTGAACTTTATCTACTCTATTAATTCTCTACTTTCTCAGAAGATGTCACCACGTGGAAAATTTTGAGTTTTTGAACTGTGTCACTTTTGATGTGTTTTTGTTTCGCTTGAAGTAAGAAGTGTGAACTTTCTCTTCTAGAGGACACTACTGAAGATCAACAATAGTGCACCCTAGTGCGGAGTCAAAGAACTATTTTGTTGGAGAAATTTTTATTTCAAAAGTTTGTTTCTTGTTAAATTTCTTTCTGTTATGGTTTAAGTTGGCTGTTTACCCCTCTTTTTCCCCTTGTTTTAGATTTATCCAATCCCGAATTTCGTTTAGTAATTTCTGACCAATCTGGTGTATTTTCCCCCAACTTGTATCTGTTGCGGGGTCCTATCCAATAAAAACATTGTGGGCGGGTGTTTTCTTTCCCCTAACGCCTAGAAACTTCCGCGAGAGTATTTAAACTGCTGATTTTTGGGTCTCTGGGCCACTTCTGTTCCATCTTTCAGTGTATTAAGTACCTAGCAGGAGGCGGGAGGCGCCTCTTTCTTCGGCAGCGGTCAACAATAAGGTAATGGCCGATTAATAAATTCTTTCTTTTCTTGCTCAGCAGTTTAACTCTCGGGGCGGGTGCGAAGCGTTCCACCATGTAACCTTTTCCTAAAATGTAACTAGTCTTTTCTTCTATTCTCTTGAAAAGCTACATACTGGGATAGAGAGTGCTAACCCTCTCGAGCTCCCACTCATAATGTTTCGAGGTGAACTTATTGTTTCTCAACCTATTCTTCCGTAATGTAATGTAAATTGCCATTAAGTCACCTCTGTAGTATGGGATTAGCCCTTGTAATAACGGCCTAGTGCCAAGGTAGGTTTTAAAATCAAAGTGTATTAGGAGTGCAAGTTCGCCTCCTCTCAAATTGTTTTAGAGGTCATTTAATTAACCTGCTTTTCATTTAATAGACCTCAGTAGATTGGGTATTTTACCCCTGGGTTTGTGTCCGTTGTGGACAACTTGAAGGTGGAGTTTGGTGTGGCCTGGGAGAGGCTTAAATTAAAGAGCGGGTGGCTCTTTTGGAAACGGAGTGTTGTGTGCCTCGAGGAGGCTTAACTGTGTAATTTGGAGCAAGTGCTCCAGGGTTTGATTGGGGTCTTCTGCCCCTTTGTTAAAATTTGTATATCGGAAAGTGGGCTAGTTGCTCAAGAATTGTGAACTCTGGGCTCGAAGCCCAAACTCTGTAACCCCTGTAATTGTACATTTCAAATTGTGTTTTGGCTACTAAGTACCTGTTCTTAGTTTTTACTTAATATTGAAAAGGAAATATAACCTCGTTAAATTTTACATTAACTTTGATTCCGTAGTTTGAAAACCCATTCACGCCCGCACCTTCTTACACCTCTACCTACCGCTAAAACACGGTAACAAGTGGTAGCAGAGCGTGGTTGAATGGGTCTCAATTTAGCCCCTTTTGACGGCTAAACATTGTTTGTTCCGAACTCTAACTATTTTCCCAGTTGCTGGAATTTTTTGAGTTTTTCAAAATTGTTCTGTCACCATGCCCGGCCCTCGCGATGTTCTCCTTCTTAACTATTTACGCAAGGAGGAGTTGATCTATGAATTAACTATCAGAAATGTGCAATCTGGAGGCACGGTTGCAATAGACACTAACAAGCTTAGAGAGTCTCTTGATTTGCCCATTTCCATCCCCAATTTGGGAGAGAAAGAAATTGACGACTCTCTTTCCACGATCACGGAGAATATTACTGGGCTAGCTTCTGTAGTTAGTTTTTTTGATGAAAATGATCCGTCTCCTAATCAAATTAAGCGTGTGCAAGGCAGGCTATATCATTTTTCGAATAGGGTTAACGATCTGTTGTCTCTAAAACTGAATGACGTTCAGAGGAAGGAAGCTAGTACGCTCCTGGAAAATATTTCTGAATTATCTAGTAAGGTCACTCAATTGTTAACTGGGGAAGTTCCTCCCAAATCTGATCAACCCACCATAGTGAATGCAGGTAGTGAGGAAGCGCCTCCCAAGGGAGAAGTTAATAGGATAACCGTTGCTGCTCAAACTATCCCTGCCCCATTGGACAACGAATCTGAACGTCGTGCATCATTGAGTAACATCCGTTCTGAATTGACTTCCTTGCCATTGAAACCTTTACCTACTATGTCACCCGGATTTAGTAGCTTGCCTCATCCATTGGCAATGTTGCTCAGAGGTATATCCAAGTTTTCTGTTAATACCACCAGTGACGTAATTTCATTTTTAAGATTTCTAGTGGAATTTCAGGATCATGCCCTTGTTTTTTCTCTGTCTCCATGTCAAATCTTGCAAATTATCTATCCGTATGCTATTGGTATTCTCTCCGACAAAATAGTAAGAGCCATAGCTGAACAGTCATCCATCGAAGATTTTCATGCACATCTACTTGCTAATTTTATTCCTGCCCGCGCAAGGTCATCTCTGATTCAGAAATACTATTATCGAGTACAGAGGTTGGATGAAAACTTGGCTGATTTCATACAAGACATTAAGTTTTATACCAGGGTGTTTGCTCTTCACTTCCCTGAGGACCAAATTGTACAAGCTATTGTGGAAGGCATTTCACCATCTTATAGGTCATACTTGTGTTTTGCGGCGTGCCCGCAAACTTTTTCTGAACTTGAAGCGTTGGCCGTCTCAGCGGAAGGAGTTAGATACGCCGATTCTTTGCGTGTAGCGAAAGAACCCCCGCCTTCCTTTAGTAACACTCGGCCTCCACCTCGCCGACCAGTCACACCCCGTAAATGTTATGCTTGCGGGTCGCCTGACCATCTTCGCAATAAATGTCCATTGGTCAAAAGTAGTAGGGCAAATAATGGAGCTGGTTCAGCACAAGGCTGTTTTAAATGTGGGGCCTTCTCACATATCGCCAAGAATTGTCCGAACTCAAATAGCACCCCCTCCTGCTCAACTTCTGGTGCAAATTCCACCTATGCCAATAATAAAAAGTGACTAGTGGCTTCGGTTGAGTCGACTAATCCATCTTCCCGAGACTCAGCCCCTAGTAAACAGATTGTAAATGCAGAGAACGATCAGCCTTCAAATTCATCTTTTGAATGCCCTAAAGAATGTCTTAGGATTGCGGCGGATACCCCCGCACCTGTTCCTTTTCTTAAGATTGAGTTAAATAACGAGCCTATAACAGCTCTCTTAGATTCAGGTAGTGTTTGTTCGATTATTGCGGCTGAATGGTATTCTAAATTGAAATCGGTTTGTAAACTTCCTGACTATGTCTCTTCTCCTGTTCAATACGTTTCGGCTAATTCATCTCCATTAGAAATTCTAGTTTCCTTACTGGTCAAAATTCGTGTTTTTAAGTTTACATGGAAAATTAAATTGTTTGTGGCCAAGCAATTGTCTTGCCCCATTATATTGGGAGCTGACTTTATCTCTCACACTGGTCTTGTGCTCGATCTCAAGTCTAGGTCGTGCACATTCAAATTTGCTTCTAGTTGTAAAATACCACTATTAAAGTGTAATTCTGTGTCATGTTCTTCTATTTCGCCTACCCAGGATGAGATGTTGTTAGACCTTAGACATCTACCTGAGGAGCAGGCTGATAGTATTCGCAAACTGTGTCAGTCGTTTCCCGAGGTGTTCTCTGATACTCTTGGTGTTACTGACCTTATTGAATACAAAATTGAGGTTACGGATTCGATTCCTGTCCGTTTTCCACCGTATAGGCTATCTCCACCTAAAATGAAGGCTCTGAAGGAAATCATCGATCAGATGTTGAAGGACGGTATTATTAGGCCCTCTAAGTCAGCGTATTCTTCGCCTATTTTTCTAGTACCGAAACCCCAAGGAGGCTTCAGGCCTGTCATTGATTATAGGGCTCTCAATCGGAAGGTGGTGTTACAATCTGTGCCCCTTCCCGACCTTCATTCTTGTTTTTCATGGTTTCGTAAGGCCAAGTTCTTCACCATCTTGGACTTAAATCAGGCCTATAATCAAATTCCCCTTGCCGAAGAGTCTAAACACCTTACAGCGTTCGCCACGGACTGGAATTTATATGAATACAACCGCGTGCCTTTCGGGCTCCCCACGGGAGCAGCTGTGCTCACTAGGCTGCTAGATAGGGTCTTCTCCGACATCAAATTCGAGTACTTATATCACTACTTGGATGATGTCGTCGTGTTTTCGGAGACCTTCGAAGAACATCTAGATCATCTGCGAGAAGTTCTGAATCGCCTTCGTAAGGCTGGGTTAACTGTTAAGTTGTCCAAGGTTGCCTTTGCTAAGCCCTCTATGTCTTTCCTAGGGCATATTGTGTCACCTGATGGTGTAGCAGTCGATCATTCTAGAACACAGGCCATCCGTGATTTTAAACCTCCCAAGGACATTAAAGGCATCGCCAGGTTTATCGGTATGGTGAATTTCTTCAGAAAGTTCATTCCTAACTTTGCTAATAGAGCGGCGCCCTTAAACCTTCTTCGTAGGAAAGGCATCAAATTCGAGTGGGGACCTTCTCAACAAGCCGCTTTTGAAGATCTGAAATTAGCTCTCTGTAATGCCCCTGTCCTTGCTATGCCTGATTTCTCAAAGAAATTCATCGTCCAAACGGACGCGTCGTCGTCAGCTGTAGCTGCAGTCCTTCTTCAAGAGACTGAACTAGGGAGGCGACCCATCGCCTATGCATCTAGGACTTTGTCGGCTCAAGAAGCCAAGTATTCCATCTATGAGCTCGAAGGTTTGGCAGTCTTATTCGCCTTAGAGAAGTTCCGTCTCTATCTGGAACATGTCAAATTCGACCTGGAAACAGATAATCAAGCCTTAAGCTGGGTCTTAGGTAGGCCGCGTCGTACTGGTCGTATAGCCCGTTGGGCCATTCGTATTTCTGCCTTCCAATTCGATGTCAGGCATATCAGAGGTACTGAAAATGTTGTTGCTGATGGACTCAGCCGTATGTTTTCAAACGAGGTCGAGACCCACGAACCGGTCGACAGTTCATCACCTTCCGAGTCCATACTATCCGAGGTTAATGCCATCCTAACAGATGCTCCCATGCTTTTTAGAGATATTGAGAAATACCAACGTGAAGATCCGACGCTGGCTCCGATAATGGAAACCCTTTCTTCTGGGGAACAGGTTGTCCCTTATGTTCTGAGGAATGGTGTTCTATGTTGCCCATCGAGGCATGATAAGATGATGAAAGTTGTCGTTCCAGCCGTTCTGGTACCTATGATCTTCAAGTATTATCATGAGACCCCATTAGGAGGGAATCTTGGAATCTTTAAAACCCGTGAAAAGATTCGTGAAATGTTCATCTGGAAAGGTATGGACGGTGAAATCCGTGAACTTGTAAAAGCTTGTAAATCATGTTTGCTGAGTAAACCCACCATGTCCACCAAGGTAGGCCTTTTGTCTTCGCATCAAGCGTCGCGCCCCATGGAACGCCTGTATATTGATTATGTAGGACCCTTCCCCCAGTCGAAGGGAAATGCCAACAAATTCATCTTTGTATGTGTAGATGGTTTTACCAGATTTTCTTGGTTATTTCCGACTAAGCTGGCTACCGCTCAGTCCACCATTACCTGTCTAAATTCTATTTTTGCTTCTTTTGGTCCGTGCCAATATATTGTATCTGATAATGCTAAGGCGTTCACATCAAATCTTTTTCGTAAATTCTGTTTTGACTTGTCCATCTCTCATGTAACCACTTCTGCTTATTACCCTCAACCATCTCTGGCTGAACGGGTTAACCGTAATCTCAGGTCCGCACTTATTGCCTATCATCATGAAGATCATTCTAGGTGGGACACGTCCCTGCATTGGTTAGCTTTTGCTTTGAATTCGGCGGTTCATGAATCACACAAGTTTACTCCAGCTTCCTTGATGTTTAAGTTTGTTCCCAACACGCCGCTCTCTAACCTCTGGTCTCTGAGTGACATTCTGCCCGAGACAATAGATCCGGATAATATTAAAGATCTTTGGAAGAAGGCTAAAGCCAATCTTAAGGTATCTCATGAAAAGGTTAGGGAAAGGTATGATCGTGGACGGAGACCCACCCCTTTAAAGGTAGGTGACCAAGTAATGGTCAAAAATTTTGTTCCCGCGGGCAAGCTTGCCCCCAGATTTCAGGGGCCTTGTATCATTCTCGATTTTCTTACGCCGGTTACCTTATTGTTAAGTAATCCAGCCACCGAGAGGATATTTAGAGTTCACCTGTCCCAGGTGAAGCCGGTGTAATTTCTGTGTTAACTTGCTTTATATTATTTTGAAAGGATATGAAGGTTATATTTTTTTTTTTTGAGTTTCATTTTTAAGGCATTCTGCACTACCTATAATATTTTGTTTCAGATGTAAGCATTTTTGTAAAACCTGTCCCGACCCGTTAAACTGCCATTCTGTCCTTTCCACGGCCATTACCACGCTCCCGTCTCCTGCTCCACTACACTCAGTGGCTGGCTTAGATGAAATGCCATGGATATCTGCACGCCGCTGGCCCCTCAATCTCTTTACATGCCTGTGCCCTTAAAAGAAACATGATGGTCCAACACAATTCTGCCGCCTAGCTTTAATGTTTCAGTGCCCCCGCAGCCGCGCGGCGCCGTGCAGTAACTGGGGAGGGGGATGGGCCCCCTCCTCTCCAGCGAGGACGACATGTGCACGGCGAGCCGGAGCTCTCCTCCCGGCCAAGGCTTATGTGCGGCGCACGACCTGCTACTTGCCCGCAGCCTGTATATGTTCACCGCGGGCGCGGCGTGCTTCAACACCTCTGCTCCCCTCATAGTGCGGGCGAGCGGTATCTCAGGGTACTTAAGGGGTCCGAGCGGCCTCCTTTTGGACGCAAGCTGCAACGGCCGGTCCGGCCATCCAACTTCATCAACATCAACTACATGGACAGTTACTATAAGAGATAACTACACTTGGGAATTCAACAGCAATATTTGGTGGACATTGCAAATTTTTCCTTCACTTTTAAGTATTAAAAGCTTATCTTCAGAAATTCAACTTCTATAAACATAAAGACTTTACTTCACCTGCAACAACAAAATTTTGGAACCGACTTAAGAAATTTCTCAAATACTTCTGCAAGTTATCTTAATCTCAACATCAAAACTTGGAACTTATTTTCAAACAAAAGTTTATGTTCTTCTGTGTTACCCCTTGGAGGAACTTTTGGGGGGGGAGGTCTGTACCGGGCGGTACACCTCTACACCGTTTATTTAAAAGTTGCGCCAGTTGAAACTCCTCTTCTGGAGGAAGGTTGAACTTTATCTACTCTATTAATTCTCTACTTTCTCAGAAGATGTCACCACGTGGAAAATTTTGAGTTTTTGAACTGTGTCACTTTTGATGTGTTTTTGTTTCGCTTGAAGTAAGAAGTGTGAACTTTCTCTTCTAGAGGACACTACTGAAGATCAACAATAGTGCACCCTAGTGCGGAGTCAAAGAACTATTTTGTTGGAGAAATTTTTATTTCAAAAGTTTGTTTCTTGTTAAATTTCTTTCTGTTATGGTTTAAGTTGGCTGTTTACCCCTCTTTTTCCCCTTGTTTTAGATTTATCCAATCCCGAATTTCTTTTAGTAATTTCTGACCAATCTGGTGTATTTTCCCCCAACTTGTATCTGTTGCGGGGTCCTATCCAATAAAAACATTGTGGGCGGGTGTTTTCTTTCCCCTAACGCCTAGAAACTTCCGCGAGAGTATTTAAACTGCTGATTTTTGGGTCTCTGGGCCACTTCTGTTCCATCTTTCAGTGTGTTAAGTACCTAGCAGGAGGCGGGAGGCGCCTCTTTCTTCGGCAGCGGTCAACAATAAGGTAATGGCCGATTAATAAATTCTTTCTTTTCTTGCTCAGCAGTTTAACTCTCGGGGCGGGTGCGAAGCGTTCCACCATGTAACCTTTTCCTAAAATGTAACTAGTCTTTTCTTCTATTCTCTTGAAAAGCTACATACTGGGATAGAGAGTGCTAACCCTCTCGAGCTCCCACTCATAATGTTTTGAGGTGAACTTATTGTTTCTCAACCTATTCTTCCGTAATGTAATGTAAATTGCCATTAAGTCACCTCTGTAGTATGGGATTAGCCCTTGTAATAACGGCCTAGTGCCAAGGTAGGTTTTAAAATCAAAGTGTATTAGGAGTGCAAGTTCGCCTCCTCTCAAATTGTTTTAGAGGTCATTTAATTAACCTGCTTTTCATTTAATAGACCTCAGTAGATTGGGTATTTTACCCCTGGGTTTGTGTCCGTTGTGGACAACTTGAAGGTGGAGTTTGGTGTGGCCTGGGAGAGGCTTAAATTAAAGAGCGGGTGGCTCTTTTGGAAACGGAGTGTTGTGTGCCTCGAGGAGGCTTAACTGTGTAATTTGGAGCAAGTGCTCCAGGGTTTGATTGGGGTCTTCTGCCCCTTTGTTAAAATTTGTATATCGGAAAGTGGGCTAGTTGCTCAAGAATTGTGAACTCTGGGCTCGAAGCCCAAACTCTGTAACCCCTGTAATTGTACATTTCAAATTGTGTTTTGGCTACTAAGTACCTGTTCTTTGTTTTTACTTAATATTGAAAAGAAAATATAACCTCGTTAAATTTTACATTAACTTTGATTCCGTAGTTTGAAAACCCATTCACGCCCGCACCTTCTTACACCTCTACCTACCGCTAAAACACGGTAACAATTATTATTGTCATTATTACTCTTATTATAATTAATAAGAAACTTCCGTGGATTAGGCGGCAGCGCGCCGGCCTCTCACCGCTGGATACCGTGGTTCAAATCCCGGTCACTCCATGTGAGACTTGTGCTGGACAAAGCAGAGGTGGGACAAGTTTTTCACCGGGTACTCCGGTTTTCTCTGTCATCTTTCATTCCAGCAACACTCTCCATTAACATTTCATTTCATCTGTCAGTCATTTATCATTGCTCCGGAGGAGTGGGACAGGCTTCGGCAGCCGGCACATTTCCTGTCCTCGCCGCTAGATGGGGGCTTCATTCATTCCATTCCAGACCCGGCCGAATGACTGGAAACCGGCTGTGGATTTTCATTATTATTAGTAGTAATAATATTATTATTATTATTATGCACATGTTCAAGCGCTACATATTGAGAATCTGCCCCGATGGACCTGGGTCATATTCCCTTCCAATTTTTAGTATATACCTTTATGATACCCATCCCTAAAGAGCACTTGTTCTATCAATTAGTGGCGATCCCCTTGGCGAAGAACCATTCCCCACTCTAGTTGTATTTTTTTTACAAGTTGCTTTACGTCAAACCTACACGGATAGATCTTAGTGCAAGGTTGGGACGGGAAAAGGCTAGGAATGGGAAGGAAGTTGCCGTGTCCTTAACTGAAGTACAGCCCCAGCATTTGCTTGGTGTGAGAATGGGAAACCACGGAAAGCCATCTTCAGTGCTGCCGACAGTGGGGTTCGAACTCACTATCTCCCAAATACTGGATACTGGCTGCATTGAAGCGACTGCAGCTATTGAGATCGGTCCAGTTGTAACCAAGGTTGAGTGTGTACCACCGCGGTGCACTTTATGGTGACGTTATTAAGATCACCTTGTGACTCCAAAGGAATATGTCGAATTCGGAGGATAAATGGCAATTAATAGAAAATAATTTTATTTCCATTTATGATCAGCGTCGTGTACGAAAAATATATTGGACATGTCTGAAATTCCGCCTTTAATATGAAAGAGCTCCTTTAGATCAAAAGCAAAGTTGGTCTTTGGTAACTTTTCGGTTCTTCAAGGGAGTGGAGATCAGACCTCGGATACTGCTTCTGCAGAGTTTCTCTCTCATTTGCTCCTGACAAATCCTAGGACAAAGCGTCATTTGCTGCCATCAAGTTCCTATCTCATTTGAAGCTGCCACAAATTGCAAAAAACAGCAATATGGCAAACTCACGGTGCTGAAGACAAAAGAACATCAAGAATTAATGAGCAGGAATTAAGATAATCATCCAAATGATTTAACCATTCTATAGATATAGAGGAAGTCTGCATATTTCTCTAGATCTTCCTGACAAATTTCTTGCAGTTCTCTGAACGTGAATGATTTATTTCTTGACACCTCTAAAACGTTGAACGTTGTGGTAGAATTTAATTTGAAATATTTCTTTCACCGTTTGCTAAAAGTTTGTTCTAGACAGCTAGTCCGATTCGAGGATGTAAGTCTGCCCGTCAGTCATTGCCCCACGTATCACAAATCCTCAAATTCCATCGACAACACAGTGACACTTGTTGTCATGTAGAGCCTTCGATGTCAACTAAGATGCTTCATCGCTGCGAGGAATCTGACTCCGTTAATATGCATAACCTGAGAGCTCACAGAAGTAGCGGAGTAGGGCCGTCATTTCTTATTCCTATCAGCTCTTGTGCTCATTACATGTTTAGAGACGTAAGACCCGTGGTAGTCATCATCGATTTTAGTTAATGATGAAGGCAAGACTGGGTTCCGCCCTGATACTTGTTTTCATACCAGGGCGACGCCTTTAAGTGCTGTTAGTCCCTTCTCAGGTCATACACCATGTCATGGCTATGAACTCCGACCTGCTTTAAGATTATGGACGGACAAATATAGCAAAATGTAACTGATACACACATGGATAACATTCAAATTTCAAGCTAGCGCAAGAACAAAATTTTCTCAGACACTTGGTGGAGATTCATATCCTTATCAGTGGAATATCTTCAGCTCATACGTAATTAGATGATGATGGTCCTTAATGATTACATTGGAATACATAAAGCTTCTCCAAGTTTTTCCGTGGCGAAGAACAATTATAATGTAAGAGCAATGGCATTGACGCACATGTAAATGTTTCATTCCCTAGAAAATATATGAGAAAATTCGACTGAGAAAGTTGTCACACCATCCTTTCTGCAAACTGGCAGCTAAATCGTTATTTCGGAGGCTGGTTGGATCCTCAAATAGCATGACCAAAGGTTATGATGTCATCGGAAAAAACCGGATGGTGGTGTCATAATAAAACGTATTATGAAAAGCGAGGACTGATGTAGTTCGTCATCGCCATAAGACCTGTCTGTGTCGTTGCGACGTAAAGCAATTGCAAAAAAAATGTAGTTCGTAACTGCTCTCATCAGTGAGCAAGAACTTGCTATTCCACCACAACTGACCGAATGAGTGACACCTTCCATAGCACCAGAATGCAGTAGTGGTGCTCTAAACGTCAATCACATACACCCCAGCAGCTACCGTACTGGCAAAGCTACAATCGAGAATGGGGCTTCAGTGGAATAATATACCTTCTAGCCTTTCCCAAGAGGCAGATGCAAAATTACTACATTCAATTCTGAAATTTTTCAGATATGGGAAGTTCTGATAGCCCGTGGCATAAACACCACATTTCCAGCCTTGGTTTGCTAAGGTGACTGCTGCCCACCCAGATGGCCCGTAAATAGTAGAGTACTTCAAAGTCAGCGTGACGACAAACTTTGCCGTATATTTTTGCTATCGTGACCGGGTATGCTGCCTCTCATAGCAGACAGCTTCTCACTTGGTATCACGAGGCTAAGTGCACCCCGTTTCAGCCCATAGTCCAGAATTAAAATCCCTGGAATAGAGGGGAATCAACCCGGGTCCTCCGGCTAAGAGGCTGACCTTTCTGATAAAGTTGAACTTTTTTTTCTTCTTGCTTAACGTATCCCTTAGGCATCGAAGGTTTCCGCAATGCAAGGGTACGAGAATGACAGGACTGGGATGGTAGCAGCCATGGTCTTAATTTAGGTAGAGCCCCAGCATTTGCCTGGTGTGAAAATGGGAAACTACGGAAATCCATCTTCAGGGCCGCCGACGGTGGGATTCGAAACCACCATCCTACGAATGCAAGCTCACTGCTACGCAACCTGAACCGCACTACCAACTCGGGCCATTATTATTATTATTATTATTATTATTATTATTATTATTATTATTATTATTATTATTATTATTATTATTATTATTATTGTTATTATTATTTTTTATTTTTATTATTATTATTATTATTATTATTATTATTATTATTATTATTATTATTATTATTATTATTATTATTATTATTATTCTTATTATTATTATTATTATTATTATTCAGGTTCGATCCCAGTATCTCTCGGATGCAAGCTCATAGCTGTGCGCCCCTAACCGCATGGCCAAATCGCCCGATACTATTATTAGTAGTAGTAGTAGTAATAGTAGTAGTAGTAGTAGTAGTAGTAGTAGTAGTAATAGTAGTTAGTATTATATTTTTGCCCTTTCAATCATTGACGTTAGATCAACTATTTAGTTCAAGTTCTAAACAATTGTCAGAAATAATTATGCATAAATTAAGCATATTAGAAAATTAGGAAATTGTAATAGGTACATACAAATATGGAATGATCTTCGATGTTATTCCATAACCTATAATTAAAAGTTTTCTGTTTTTATTTATTTATTTATTTATTTATTTATTTATTTATTTATTTATTTATTTATTTATTTATTTATTTATTTATTTATTTATTTATTTATACTTCACCAAATACAAATTTTTGAAATTTTTGCAATACTATTTAAAACTGAAATATAAAAGTACGAAAATTAATACATATTCAGTCTATTCGATATACCGGGTGAATCAGTCGCCCCTATTTCTTCGAATTTATGCAACAATCAGTTCCTAATCTAGTGTGAAAGCGTGTCTTCTGTAGTCCGATCACATGTTCCCGTATAGGTACATGGCTTGAAATACCAGTATTTGTTGCTGACCAACTAGCCACAAGGGGTTAAATATAATGAAAACATAGAACCGTCCACCGGGTATAAAATGGACGCTCCGTGTTGATCAGAAATTGGGTTGATACTAAGATTTTACGATATAACAGTAAAAAGACTTCTCAGTGGCCCCGGTACTTGACAGCCAAAGCTGTGTTTCGTGTACCAAAATACCATTTATTTCAGTCCCACGTGAGCCGCATTAATGATGACTAATAGTAATTATTACGGCATATCACATTCGACGCAATGGATGTCTGATTGTTAGATAGCCCTTAAGGAGTACACGTATTGTCTGTCCTGACAATGTTAATTTTCTCATTTTTGGGTACGTTCGGATTCAAAGTATTTAAACCAACAGATCTGAAGTTTACTACGTATATTTCAGAATGAACAGAATATACACTACTGCATTTGGTTATGAGATTCTTTGAATTAATAATGTACATATATATTAGAATTTTGATTTCCGTGGACAAAATTTCGGCAAATACTTTAGGAATAATTTTATTGTTTCTGGTGGTATCTATATATATAAAATACGAGTTTTGTCTGTACATTTCTCAGAATTTGAAAAGAATGGTATTTCTGTATCGGTCATGTCCACAGTAACAAGAAAATGCATTTTTTACTTTTCCGTAATGTCTGTCTGTCTGTCTGTCTGTCTGTCTGTCTGTCTGTCTGTCTGTCTGTCTGTCTGTCTGTCTGTCTGTCTGTCTGTCTGTCTGTCTGTCTGTCTGTCTGTCTGTCTGTCTGTCTGTCTGTCTGTCTGTCTGTCTGTCTGTCTGAACACGCATCAATAGAAAACGCCTGAAGAGAATTTAATGAAAATCGGTATGTAATGTCGGGTGGTGAACCACTGCAATCTAGGCTACAAATTATTTTATTCACGTTGAGTGAAATGGTAGTTTAGGGGAAGGCCTGAAATGTAATTCTCAAATAATAAGTTATTTATGTTATTAGTGGTCATATCGATAAATACTACACAACTAACATATCTTTAGTTATGTCGTAAGTTAGTAGGTGTAAGAAGTTATTTAATTTCCGATCACTTATGTCTTATACATTGTTACCGTACCGTATATAATCAGAGATATTCATGAATTTGGATTTTTGTTATTAGGTCCATATCTGCGCCGAGTCACGAGAAAATGGGTAAACAGAATTTAGTGAAAATTGGTATGTAAAATCTGAGAATAAGGAACTACAGTCTACGATATCAATAATTTTGTAAGACACCCTAATATCACAGAGTCGAAAGAAAACTAATGTGAAGGCCTGCAATATAGAAAGCTCATAAACTTTATCAACAATAACATTACATTGACCATTGTTTGTTGTGATGTGCTTTTTGTCTTCTGTTTCCTCTCATCCCCGATAGATAGGATTACTGCAGCGTATCGAGATTTTTTCAATTTGCTTGACGTCGCACCGACACAGGTAGGTCTTACGGCGACGATGGGATAGGAAATGAATAATTGTGTGAAGGAAGCGGCCTTGGCTTTAAGGTACAGCCTTGTGTGACTGGTGTGAAAATGGGAAACCACGGAATACCATCTTCAGGGTTGCCGGCAGTGGGGTTCGAATCCACTATCTCCCGGATGCAAACTCACAGCTGCGCGCCCCTAACCACACGGGCAACTCGCCTGGTCGTACCGACTGTAACAGCCTGCCTGTATATTGGCGGGAAGTAGCTGGGGAGTAAGATAACTTTCTTCTTTAGCGTGCTATTCCTCTGGTTCATACATTTTCTGACATATCTGGTACGTAACACACTGGTTCATCATAGTAGGCCTATTCGAGCTACTCAATCCCTACTCTGAGGCAGTGATTGGAATGAGTAGTGTGCATATTTAACGGAATAGTGACAGAGGTGTGTTCACGGCAGTCTGCGACCTGGTTATTCCAGCTCTGGAACTTTGGACTCTTAGATCGGCACCGTAGTACTGTTCGTTGAAAGTGAGAAAGTGTGCGGGGTTTTTTTCATTTGATCGAGTATTTTTTGTGTGATAACATTGCTTTCAATCGCTACATTCCTACTGACGTTTTTGTAATGACTTATGTTGAATTCAGTTAGGAAAACCACCAAGTCAGTCTTTCTGAAAATCCCGTAGCGAAGCACGGGTACATCAGCTAGTATATTCATATAATTAACAACCCCATTCAAGTATAACAAACTCCATGGCACTATAGTACTGATGGATGCCTACAAAGTGCCTACTGCTCAGCCCGAAGACTTCCAGATTACGAGGTGACACGTGGTCAGTTCCACGAGTCCTCTTGGCCGTTATTCTTGGTTTTCTACGCCTAGTGATATAATGAAACAAACATTATATCTTTAAATACAACATGTTTAGAAGTAATGAATGTAATTATTTCAACGTTCACCGGGCGAGTTGGCCGTGCGGTTAGGAGCGCGCAGCTGTGAGCTCGCATCCGGGAGATAGTGGATTCGAACCCCACTGTCGGTAGCCCTGAAGATGGTTTTCCTTGGTTTCCCATTTTCATACCAGTCAAATGCTGGGGCTGTTCCTTAATTAAGGCCACGGCCGCTTCCTTCCCATTCGAAAGCCTTTCCTGTCCCATCGTCGCCATTAGACCTATCTGTGTCGGTGCGACGTAAGCAACTAGCAAAAAAAAATTCAACGATCTACATTTTATAATATTTTAACCGAACATACCTAAAATTAAAAACAGTAAAAATGTGCAAAGGCACCTGAACCAAACTTAAGAATCCCCCTGTTGAATATAACATATATCCTTGTCTTCTAGACTTATTTTGACTGCGGTCCTCCCTTTCATGCATTAGTTTCCACCTCAAACACTTGTTAATTTTCCAATTCAATGTGTGGAGCACCTACTGAGCAAGTGGCAGCGTGGTTTGGATCACATAGTATCAACTTGCATTCTGGAGTTAGTGGGTTTGAACCGCACTGGTGGCAACCTGGCGGATGGTTTTCCGTAGTTTCCCATTTTCACACCACGCTAAAGCTGGGGTTGTATTGTAATTAAGGACATGGTCCCATCCTTCCCACTTCTAGCCCTTTCTTACCCCATCGCCGTCATGAGATCTGTCTATGTCAGGGCGACCTAAAGCAAACTGAAAGGTAAAATGGAATTGTGCACTCGTTGGATCCGTTTTACAATTGGTGTTACGTCGCATCTACACAAACAGGTTTTATGGCGACGATAAGTCAGAAAAGGGCTAGGAGTAGGAAGGAAGCAGCCATGGACATAGTTAGGGTATAGCCGCAGCATTTCATTGGTGAGAAAATTGGAAACAACGGAAACCTATCATCAGGGCTGCCAATAGTCGGATTCGAACCCGCTATCTCCCGAGTGCAAGCTCACAGTTTGCCACAGCACGTTGATCTCGCTCGGTTTTGGTTGGATCACTGAATGTTAAACTAAACTAATTTTCCTGCATTTCCCATCTTAAATATTAACATAGCATCATTGAAAATCACCATTAGGGTTTCATACCGCACAAGAACCATTTTAGTCACACATATTCAAATTACAAAGTTACAAGCTTAATTAACGTTTTGAGTTCTCCCAAGCAGGCACCTTTTCAGCAAATCAAGACGGACAAGATCTCTGTAAGTTAACTTCATAAGAATTATTGCATCTTCAGGAAGCTGAAAATCCATAGACTGTTTCCAGTCATTTAACTGGGTCAGGAATGGAATGAATGAACCCTCCATCTAGCGGCAAGGATAGGAATTGTGCCGGCTGACGAAGCCTGTCGCACTCCTCTGTGGCAATGATTAATGACTGACAGATGAAATGAAATAATATTGGAGATTGTTGCTGGAATGAAAGATTACATGGAAAACCGGATTACCCGGAGAAAAACCTGCCCCGCCTCCTCTTTGTCCAGCACAAATCTCACATGGAGTGATAAGGATTTGAACCACGGAACCCAGCGCTGAGAGCCCTGCGCGCTGCCTCCTGAGCCACGGAGGCTTATTTTCAGGAAGTTCATGGTGTTTATGGGTTTCCTTATTTCTATTGTACTTGCATTTTGCTGTTTGGTTTGCAGGGGAATTTCAATGAATGTTGATTTGATCCTAGAAAATCTATGACCAAGCGCTCATTGTACACTAATGTTACTTCAATAGAGAAGGAGGTACGTTTACTCCATTGTGTAGGGGTGGTATCAGTGCCCCTTTCCAAGATGCTCCGTTCACAGTTCTCACCTTGTTGAAGGATTTTAATCCTAGTCTGAAAGCTGCAACGGAGTTTATTCAGTCTCGAAAGGTCTAGTGAGGCGCGGTTGAGACGAGAAACAGCGAACTCAGTCAGGAAAGCCACACTGACAAATTCGCAATTGCAACATCTGTTTGTCATTTGGCTGAGAAACAGATGTCTTAGTAAAGCAAGACTTTCATGGGGATGAAAAGGCCATGTATTCGATTTAGTTCAATTTAATTAAGAGAAAAAAATAGGCCTGTTTACGGAAGAGTAACTTTTGCAAACTTCCTCCTCTCCATTTTGGCATTTTCCTGTTCTGTGGTGGATGATAGTTTGATGTGTTTTGTGTGAGTGAAGATGAGTGTGTTGAGACAAACACCTAGTCCGAGCCACTGGAATTAACCAGATGTGAATAAAATCCACAGAAATATCTGGAGTCGAACCCAGGACTATCTGAACCGAAAATAGTGGCGCTGACCATTCAGCCAAGGAGCCGAACTTTTCTCTCCATTTAAACTACAAGCATACGACAATCGTCAGTAAGAGATATCAGAGGAGAACCAGGAAATGGAATGAAATCCTAGGAGAAGAAGTTAAAGTCGAACATTCTGCGATGATGTGATTTCATGAGACTCACAGAGATTTTGAAGGAGTTACTGTAGGGTATGAACATAGAACTAATAGTGGAATATAAAATGAAAATAAATCAAAGTAACGAAATAAAGGAGCCGTCCCACAGTGTAGTTTTTCTGCCACCCGGAGACCCCGGGCTCGAATATCAGACTGGTCAGGGACTTTTACCTGTATCTGAGGGCTTGATCGAATTCCGCCAAGCCTCCTTGATAGCAATTGAGGAGCTATCGGATGATGAGATAGCGGCCCGGGTCTAGAAAGCCAAGAATATCGGCCCAGAGGTTTCTTTGTGCCGACCGCACGACACCTCATAATCTGCAGTCCTTCAGGCTGAGCTTGGCAGGCCCTGGACATTCGAGGCTGTTGCTCCATGGGGTTTGGTTTTAATGGAAAAAATGATGTAAGCATACGAATTCAAGTAAAGTGGAAATCTGGTTAGTTAGTGAAATTGTTACATCCAGAAATGGAATTGATTAATATTCCAGACTTAATTGTAAAATAACTAGAAATGGTAGAGGCAATATGAAGTAAAGTGGATATTGTTCCACGTAAGTAATGTTTTCCAATAAGAGAACATAATGGTCACCTCAGGTATTAGTATACCTTACGTATCAGGAGCATTTGAGGAGAGCATAATTCTGTATTGACAGAGATAATAACTGATGCAGAAGGATATAGAATGGTGTCCTTTTGAAATGTGGTATTATAGGATAGAGCAATTAAACTGGATACAAATGAGGAGACAATATAGTTGGCGAGAAACAATCTACGAATACACAGATACTTAAGATACATCTAGAGTTGAAATGAAATGGCGTATGGCTTTTAGTGCCGGGAGTGTCCGAGGACAAGTTCGGCTCGCCAGATGCAGGTCTTTTGAATTGACTGTCGTAGGCGACTTGCGCGTCATGATGAGGATGAAATGATTATGACGACACATACACCCAGCCCCCGTGTCAGCGAAATTAACCAATTATGGTTAAAACTCCCGACCCCGCCGGGAATCGAACCCGGGACTCCTGAGGCCAAAGGCCAGCACGCTAACCATTTAGCCATGGAGCCGGACACATCTGGAGTTGTCCAGCACTCACTCACGCACACTTTGAGATGGAATTGTCCGTGTGAGAAGAGTTTGGAGGGCCAATGTATGAATATGACAATACTGACTGTCTATATAAACATAGATTAAAACTTGGTTCTAGGTGACAAGGACCTCCTCGTATCCAGTGTACGAGCTGATGAATTCCTGTACTGGTCACCTAAAATTCCTCATGTAGTTCATGGAGGAACGACTAGTTCCGCTCGTTCCTTTCTCGCAATTGATTCAGCCATTTGTAATCCTTTGATAACACAGATGTTAAGTATAAAAACAGAACGGTATCAGTGTTTAGTACATGTGATCTATGCTGTAAAAATAACGAAAGCACAGTCATTACGTGGCCATAAATATCGTGTAAAGACGCCAATTAAAGCATAAATAACGAGGCAAAGCATGACAGTCTGTCTGCCAGCCTGCTCGCCTGATTATAGAGCCAAGCAACTCTTTCGTAGTTTTAATTGAATCCAAAATACACACACTTGGGTAAGCACATGTTTATCATTCTGACGAACAGGTAACCGTGATAATTGACTAATTTTCTATTGAGTATCGTAAAATCAAGAAATCACCGTGTTTCATTCGTAATAACATCTGTGACTGCTGAGTCACTAGCATCACCAACACAACGATAGTAATTATTTTCTTCTCGGAAAACAAAGAAATGAGCAAGTTCCTATCAGTGCGACCCACTGTTTGACTTTAGTTTTCCTTAAGACGCGTATGGGTAAACCTTGAACCACTTGATAAGTAACAGCAGGGTCAGCAGATACCACGTAAATGGAAACACAAACGACAATGAGTAAAGTGGTAAAATAGCTTAGTTTGCCTAAAACTCCACCCATTAAATCTTTATCAAAATATACGGCAATTCTTTTCAATCAAAAAGGCATTCAGTAAATTTGAACATTTTTTGGCGTATTTCCCGGAAAAGTACGAGGGTTAGGCTTAAGTCATGGCAACTATTTTTTTCGTACGAATAGGTGATCTACCAGACAAATGGGAATATAAAGATGGGTGCTGTGAAAAGTATGAATAATTACGAGTAGGTTTACCAGGTGTAGGGTACAAAGAGATAAATCTGTCAGCCACAAAATTCTTGTGTTTATTCTCAGAGAGTACAGTAAACTTTAAACCCTGAGCGTAGTTTCCTAGATTGTCCACAACACGTTGCCGTCGATGTGGGAGACGTCGGACACCAGTTACCTCACCGTGTGTGAATTTTGCAATCTCATGTTTCACAATGTTGGAATATCTTCTCGTGGCCAAAATCGTTTACTATGCAATGATTCTTTCGCTTTGGGGATGAGGTTAAAATAGCATGGAGACAGGCCTGGTGGGGATGGCGGGTATTCAAGTACTTCCCAAACCTAGCACTAAAGTTGCCTTTTAATATCTATTCGACACGGAGCTTGACTTCCTGCCGCAGTCCCATCGCTTTGTGCGTGGTACCTGTCCAACGCAACGCCATCTCGTGCTCTGTCCATGCATTATGAGTGTCAGGCTATCCGAGACATATAACTATTGTATGGTATCACCGTACATATGTGAAGAAAACAAGTTGCCATGACTTAAGCCCCAGCCCTCGTATGGTGATGATCGTGATTGATGTTTTAAGGTGTCGGACGTTGAGGTCATTGGTTTAGGATTCTCGTAAAATGCTGAGCATAAAATATGTTTGATGAGTTGATCCTGTAAGAGACCGCTCCATTTAACTTTCTTTCTAACCTACTGAATTAACGCAATTAGTTTTGTTTGTAGCTCCCATTAATTTGTACCTGAAGTACACCTACTAATGTGTGTAGTTGTAGCACGCGATCGGCTGAAGTTAAGTCCTCAGGGACCCGGCTTCGATTCCCGGTACTGCCAGAAATTTAAGAATGGCAGGTGGGCTGGTATGTGGTTAAAATGGTACATGCAACTCACCTCCACTGGGGGTGTGCCTGAAAAGAGCTGCACTACCTCGGGATGAGGACACAAATTTACTTAGCTGAAGTTAACAGCTGATCTTGCACGCAGTAGGTAGACTACAGAGGAACTTCTTTATGGTTGCCGATGAGCCCAATAATCAGGTATTAGATTTTACTTTTATCGGTCAGTGGACACCATGCAAAATGCCATACTGTGTTTTTAGTGTTACTGGCCAGTTTCACTAATTTTAGTTCCTTTGGTGCGGGGTTCCATTCCACAATCCGCGTGAAGATAATCTTTTCTTATATGGATCTGGAACTGGATTGATTCCGTCAAGTTGAGGATGACTGAGATGCTAGCAATGTTGAATATATTCCCCTAGTTGATGGTGCAATACCAACCGTTGTAAGGTACAATGTGTATGGTGGCAATTACTTGTTCACCAACCACAAGTGGTTCTTGACCTTCGCGAAAACTACAGGAGTTCGCACTTGAGGAGGTCACTGACCGTCACTCTTCGTCACACCTTAACGGGGGTCATGACTGAAATTTGGAACTACAATTTACTACTTTTCTAAACCAAACTTAAATAATAACAATAATAATAATGCTATTTGCTTTACGTCGCACTAACTACTTTTACGGTTTTCGGAGACGCTGAGGTGCCGGAATTTTGTCCCGCAGTAGTTCTTTTACGTGCCAGTAAAACTACCGACACGAGGCTGACGTATTTGAGCACCTTCAAATACCACCGGACTGAGACAGGATCGAACCTGCCAAGTTGGGGTCAGAAGGCCAGCGCCTCAACCGTCTGAGCCACTCCGCCCGGCTAACCCAAATTTACGACACAAGCACATATTAATAAGATATAGGCCCATACACAATTTGGAGGTGATTAGTTGATTGATTGCAAACTTATTGACACATAATTTTTATACGTTGCATGGAAAATGCTCATTGCGGCAAAGTTACCATTTTCTTGCTTTATAATTCGGCAGATTGTCAAAAATACTCATATATATTAAAGAATAACTCCGGGTTTTGCAGTAAGGTATAAACTATTGGAAGCATCATTTTCTAAATTTTTCAAATTTTCCATAACAGATCCACAGTGGTGAACCGTTCGTGAGCCCATTTGTTAAACAGGATATGAGAACTAAGAGATGGCAGTACAGACAACACATCAAATTAATTTTGTTGCTATTTGTTTATCGTCCTTGGATATTCGTCTAGAATTTGAAACATCTGAAATTATCCTTGCTAACATTGCAGCCTATTACTTTATTATCCACAAGTCTGCTGTAGTGGTGCTCTCTCTATCCTCCTCCAACTCCCCATTTCCCTCACTCTCTACCTCGTACTGTCCCTTACATGATCGAGAGACGCCATACACCCTTGTTCAACTACTGGTCTATATGCGAACTTTAGAGAATTTGTTTCCTTTATTCATTTTATAACATACTAGCTGATGTATCCGTGCTTCGCTACGGAATTCTAAATTTTATACAGAATTCTAGGTTAGGTAGTGTAAACGTTGTGAGCAAGATTGTATTAAGTTGCATAGCTCTTAAAGTTGCTCTAGAAGCACGACGGGCAAGTCACCAACGTCTTTTCTCATATCAAGACTGGGTTAGGGAATTTTCATTGTAATGGTAGGCCAGCTTGCCTACCGTCAGTCACAATCAGGTTGGGGAGTTTTCATTATAATGGCAGACACTCACTCTCCGCCTGCCTTTACAGATTCTCAGAAAGACTCTCGTAGTGGTTTTCCCAACTGAAATGAACATGGGTCATTACAATGACGTCGGTAGGAATGGCGCAATTAAAAGCAATGCTTTCATATGAAATACTCGATCAAATGAAAACCACACATTTTTCACTTTTAACGAACAGTACTATGCTGCCGAACTAACAGTCCAAAGCTACAGAGCTGGAATGACCAAGACGCAGACATCCGTGATCCGTGAACAATCTTCGTCCTTTTTCGGCGGGGAGTGGGGGTGTTCAAATAGTGGATAGTCCCAGGGCAAAAACTATGCCCGTTTACTTATCGGCTTCCTGGGAGTACCCGATGAGTCGGAAAATCTCAATTCACTACACTGGCGGGAGAAAGAACTATCTGACGTGAAGGCAATTTTTCCTCCAAGGCAGAGAAGATATCACATCTTCGCTGCTAATTTGGAATAAAATTAATGTAGATTTAATGAAAGTGAAGAGGAAGATGCTTTTCCTTGAGGAACGGCTCTTTTTAAGGTTGAATTTTGAGTTATTTAGTGAATTCTGGTACTATAAGTTGGAATAGGGCTAAATTGTAATTCCAGACCAGTTCATACTACTACTCCTACTACTACTACTACTACTACTACTACTACTACTACTACTAACTGAGCCTCTGACTTAAGTGCGCACACTGCTCATTCAAAACAGCGCGTCAGAGTAGGTATCGAATAGCTGGCATACTATGAACCAGTGTGTTACGTACCAGCAGTATCAGAAAATGTATGGACCAGAGGATTGGCATGCTAAAGAAGAAAGTTATCTAACTCCTCAGCTATTTCCCGCCAATATTCAGTTAGGCTGTTATACTCGGTACGCAGCAGTAATCCCATCTATCGGAGTTGAATGTCAGCATAAGAGACAAAGAACATTACAGCAAACAACGGTCAGTGTAATGTTATTGTTGATCTATGTTACGCGCTTTCGATATTGTAGGCCGTCACATTATTGTCTTCTGGTTCTCAAATACCACTCTTAGTCGGTACGGTAAAACTGAATAAAACATAAATGATCGGAAATTATATTCTCTATAACTTCTGTTATGTAGTACTTTTCCATAGGACCAAGAACATAGGTATTTAAAAATTAAATTTTAGGTGCCTTCCCCTAAACTACCATTTCACCCAGGGTGAATAACATTTATATCTTAAACTGTAGTTTCTTATTCCCCGACTCTATATACCGATTTTCATTAAATTCTGTTCACCCATTTTGTCGGGGTTCGGCGTTGATGACTTAGCAACAAAAATCCAAATTTATGAATATCTCTGTTATCATAGCCGGTACGGTAAAAGTGCATAAGACGTAAATGATCAGAAATTTATGTAGTATTTATCGATATGACCACTAATAATATAAATATTTGAAAATTGAATTTTAGGCCTTCCCCTAAACTACCATTTCACTCAGCGAAAATAAAATAATTTATAGCCTAGATTGTAGCGGCTCACCCTCCGACTCTACATACCGATTTTTATTAAATTCTCTTCAGCCGTTTCCTCGTGATGCGTGTACATACATACAGACAGACAGACAGACAGACAGACAAAAATCACGGAAAAGTAAAAACTGCATTTTCTTGTTACTGGGGACATGATCGATTCAGAAATACCATTATTTTCAAATTCTGAGCAATGTACAGACAAAACTCTTATTTTATATATATAGATTGAATGCTACAAAGTTAAAGCATGTTTCCTAATAATGTTAGAAAAGCTTGATTGCCCAGAAGAACCTAGTGCCTCCTTTCCGTTAATCCGATATTTGTAAAGTCTTTCGTGTGTAAATTTCCATTTACCTGTCCGGCTCCATGACTAAGTGGCTAGCATGCTGGCCTTTGGTCAGGGGTCCCGGGTTTCCGGCAGGGTCGGGAATATTAGCGATCATTGGTTAATTTCGCTGGCACTGGGGTTGGGTGTACGTGTTGTCTTCATCATCATTTCATACTCACCACAACGCGTCGGTCGCCTCCGGGAGTCAAATCAAAAGACCTGCACCTGGCGAGCCGAACATGTTCTCGGACACTCCCGGCACTAAAAGCCATACGCTATTTCATTTCGTTTTTCCATTTACCTACCGGTACTCATAATTAATATTTCATTTTGCTGTTTTACGTCCATCATTATATTCATGTTTCCATTCTACTTTGGCATTGCATCTATACTGTGTTTCACTAATTTAGTGGTCTACTCAATGCGACATAATTAACATGCTGAGTAGTTTTCAACTCGGTATTTCTCGTAGTTATACACGTTTTAATGAAAGGTTCTTTTGGTAGTTGAAACGCGTATAACTACGAGAAATACCGAGATGAACACTGAATGTTTTGTGAAACACTTATAAAGGTAAAATATATTCGTTCTTCGAAAATGGTAATGAATCTGAAATATCGGAAATGGTCTACTGTTTTTGTTGTAAACGCTACGGCGTTTAGATAATATCAACATGAATGAAGGTGTTGGAGGGTTCATTTTATAGGAAAATTCCCTCTTTCCCGCAAATGAAATAATAAACCCTGTAAAATTTCGTGAAACCCTAACTGACAGGAATAATAATAATAATAATAATGATAATAATAATAATAATAATAATAATAATAATAATAATAATAATAATAATAATAATAATAATAATAATAATAATAATGGTTCATGTTTGTGGGTTACTGTAGTCACGTCCTAGTTCTTGAACCATGGGCAACGGCTGAGTGGCCTAGTAAGTAGTCCTGAGAGTTGGGATATCAGTTGCTATGGAACGGGAGTGGGCATCTCGGACACATTCTGAGTCATGGACCTCCTTGTATTCAGGCGACTACAACCATGCAGTCCACCGGAGGTCCGCAACACGTTAGAGGAGAGATCCTCACTTGGACTATGTGTAAGTAGGGTAGCATCCTGCTTCATGAATTTACCGAGCTCAGAACATTTAAGTAAGCCTCGGACCTATGGGAGTAACGGAGTCCCACTACCATTTGACAGGCGAGGAACTCCTTGGAAACAACTTGGCGAACGAAATGATATTCGATGGGCAGCTATCAATATAAATGGGCCTTATGGAAGAAAGAAACTAGAACTGGCTGAGTCAGCAAAGAGGATGCATCTGCATGTGCTAGGAGTAAGTGATATACGGGTAAGGGGAGATAACGAGGAAGAGATAGGAGATTATAAAGTGTACTTGACGGGTGTTGTAAAGGGAGGGGCAGAATATAGGGTAGGCTGATTATCAGGAATACCATTCCAAGCAACATAGTTTCTGTTAGGCACGTAAATGAGCGAATGATGTAGGTAGCTTTGGCAGTTGGATGAAGTAAGACGAGAATTGTCTCAGTGAATTCACCATGTGAGGGTGCAGATGAGGATGAAGTTGACAAGCTTTATGAAGCATTGAGTGACATCGTGGTCAGGGTCAACAGCAAGGACAGAATAGTGCCAATGAGCGATTTCAATGCGAGAGTTGGAAATAGAACTGAAGGATACGAAAGGGTGACTGGTAAATGTGGGGAAGATATGGAAGCTAATGGGAATGGGGGACTTCTGTGCTAGTATGGGTCCAGCTGTTACGAATACATTCTTCAAGCATAAGGCTATTCACCGCTACACATGGGAGGCTAGGGGTACCAGATCCATAATAGACTATATCTCAACCGACTTCGAATTCAAGAAATCTGTTAGAAATGTATTTTTCGATGATACAGACCATTATCTGATCTGTAGTGAACTATCTCTAGGCCTAGGGTAGAGAAAGTGAAATCTATCTGCAAGCGAATGAATGTACAAAATCTCCAGGACGAGGAAATTAGACAGAAATAAATGGATATGATTAGTTAGAAGTTTCGAACAGTAGACTGTAAGCAGGTTCAGGATATAGAAAGAGAATGGGTGGCATACAGGGATGCTGTAGTAGAAACGGCAAGGGAATGCCCAGGAACAACTGTGTCTAAAGATGGGAAAAAGCAAACATCTTGTTGGAGTGATGAAGTGAGAGCAGCCTGCAAACGTAAAAGGAAGGCTTATCAGAAATGGCTCCAAACAAGGTCCGAGGCAGACAGGGATTTTTACGTAGATGAAAGAAAGAGAGTGAATCAAATAGTTGTTGAATCCAAAAAGAAGTCATGGGAATATTTTGGTATTAACCTGGAAAGGCTAGGTCAAGCAGCTGGGAAACCTTTCTGGACAGTAATAAAGAATCTTAGGAATGGAGGGAAAAAGGAAATGAACAGTGTTTTGAGTAATTCAGGTGAACTCATAATAGATCCCAGGGAATTACTGGAGAGATGGAGGGAATATTTTGAACACCTTCTCAACGTAAAAGGAAATCTTCCCGATGGTGTGGCAAACACCCAAGCTCATGGAGAGGAAGAAAATTATGCTAGTGAATTTACGCTTGAGGAAGTGGAAAGGATGGTAAATAACTCCATTCTCATACAGCAGCAGGAATAGATGAAATTAGACCTGAAATGGTGAAGTATATTGGGAAGACAGGGATGAAATGGCTTCACAGAGTGGTGAGATTAGCATAGAGTGTTGGTAAGGTACCTTCAGATTGGACAAAAGCAGTAATTGCACCTGTCTATAAGCAAGGGATCAAGAAGGATTGCAACAACTATCGAGGTATCTCATTGATTAGTATACCAGGCAAAATTTTCACTGGCATCTTGGAAGGGAGGGTGCGATCAGTAGTTGGGAGGAAGTTGGATGAAAACCAGTGTGGTTTCAGACTACAGAGTGGCTGTCAGGATCAGATTTTCAATATGCGCCAGGTAATTGAAAAGTGCCACGAGAAGAATAGGCAGTTGTGTTTATTATTCGTAGATCTAGAGAAAGCATATGACAGAGTACCGAGTTAAAAGACGTTCGCCATACTGGGGGACTACGGAATTAAAGGTAGATTATTAAAATCAATCAAAGGCATTTATGTTGACAATTGGGCTTCAGTGAGAATTGATGGTAGAATGAGTTCTTGGTTCAGGGTACTTACAGGTGTTAGACAAGGCTGTAATTTTTCACCTTTGCTGTTCGTAGTTTACATGGACCATCTGCTGAAAGGCATCAAATGGCAGGGAGGGATTCAGTTAGGTGGAAATGTAGTAAGCAGTCTGGCCTATGTGGACGACTTGGTCTTAATGGCAGATTGTGCCGAATGCCTGCAGTCTAATATCTTGGAATTTGAAAATAGGTGCAATGAGTATGGTATTAAAATTAACATTTCGAATACTAAATGGATGTCAGTAGGTAAGAAATCCAGGAGAACTGAATGTCAGATTGGTGATAAAAAGCTGGAACAGGTAGATAATTTCAAGTATTTAGGATGTGTGTTCTCCCAGGATGGTAATGTAGTAAGTGAGATTGGATCAATGTGCAGTAATGCTAATGCAGTGAGCTCGCAGTTGCTATCAACAGTATTCTGCAAAAAGGAAGTCAGCTCCCATACGAAACTATCTTTACATTGGTCTGTTTCCAGACCAACGTTGCAATACGGGAGTTACGGCCGGGTGGACTCAGGATATCTTTTCATAAGTTTGAAGTTAAAGACATGAAAGTAGTGAGAATGATTGGTGGTACTAACAGGTGGGAACAATGGCAGGAGGATACTCGGAATGAGGAGATAAAAGCTAAGTTAGGAATAAATTCGATGGATGAAGCTGTACTCATAAACCAGCTTCGGTGGTGGGATCATGTGAGGCGAATGGATGAGGATAGGTTACTTGGGAGAATAATAGACTCTGTTATGGAGGGCAAGAGAAGTAGAGGGAGACCAAGACGTCGGTGGTTAGACTCAGTTTCTAACGATTTAAGGATAAGAGGTATAGCACAGCACTAGGTACAAATAGAGGATTGTGGCGTCGGTTAGTAAATTCACAGAGGCTTGCAGACTGAACACTGAAAGGCATAGCAGTCTTTAATGCTAATGTATAATAATAATAATAATAATAATAATAATAATAATAATAATAATAATAATAATAATAATAATAATAATAATAATAATAATAATAATTCGCTGTGGTGGAGGAGAATTACGCTTCCCAATGAAGCAGACAGCCAAGCCGTAGGTGTAACCAAATCGGTTTTGAATCTGTGTACTGTCTCCGTATCCTATACAAAATGTGCCCTAACTAGAAATTGGGAGTCATGGGAGATCCTCAGTGGTGGACCGTTCGTGAGCCCATTTGTTAAACAGGATATGAGAACTAAGAGATTATAAGTCTATTGTGAATCAATAAACAGTCACATAACATGGCGTTACTTAGGAAAGGGCACGTAATAATAAAACACAAGCAAAATAATCTCCAATATATTGACAAGAGGTTCAAAGAAAAATTTAAATTAGCAAAGATAGGCCATACATATACCATAGCTCGAATCTGAACTGTAAAAAATTGTTCTGATAGATTTCATTTCTTCCATCATATGCTTTTAAATTATTATGAATGGAACTAAAACTGAGATACTCATTATAACTTATAAAACTCATTCCAAAATTTGTATCACTTGATATCACTGGCATTGCTTGTAATGTTCCAAAGATTTTGTAAAATACATTTAATCTGTCGTATCACTGATTTGAACGTCTCAGAATTTTATAATAACTAATTTTATTCACATCGGCATGTCATGAAAAAATGTCTTTCTTTAATTTCGTACCTTTAACCTTGGAAACTTCCAGTAAAATACTTCAAAGTCCTAAAAATTATTTAAATAAGTAAGTTTTAACAAAATTTAAATTTTGATTCTCTTCAGAATTTCGTACCGATTTAAAATCAACTGTCTTCTTGATAGACGGTAAAAATTTCTACTGAAAGTAAGCAACTTCACAAATTTTACACCTTTCAAATTAATCACACCTCTGGGTTGAATTAATTAGTTAAACAGTTTTAAATTAAGCAGTATCAAATTCAAAAAAAATTTACATTTAAGAAATTTAAATCTTCTCTTCGGAATAAAATAGTAGGCTACGATCTCACCCTCATTCTCTGAAACACTTAAATATCACAAAATAATTATCTCCATATCCAAAGAAAGTCCCTAAGCAACGATGAGAAAATATTCACACAAATAAGGATAGTCAGTGCAGAAAATGACTAAAGTCAATATCATCACTGCATAAAATCAATCACATCAAGAAAATGAAGTCTACAACCACAATTAATTAAAAAAATACAAAATATACCGCAAAATATGATACACGCTATTTACAATTTCATTTAGGTTCAAATATTAGTCAATAGTTATTAATATTATTATTCATTTTAATTGGATTTAGAGGTAACATAAGAGAATGTTCGCGAATGTGATGGTCTCCTTCGAAGATCACCCTATTATTTCAGTAACATTGCCTGGAGCTTAGGAATAGTCACTTGTTAAATCCGTCTCACTTACCTTGAAATCGTGGTTGGAAACTTATAAACAAAATTCTAGGGAGTCCGTTGCATGTAATGTCATTATTTTAACCAAATGTTGGTACATTGATCAGATTCAGATCAATTCATGTTGGTATCAACAGGTGTTAGTTTTCGTGTATGTTTGTATGTTTTCTATTTCTTTGTTCCCCCTTCACGGATAAACGGCAGAATATATCTCGATGAAACTTTATATTGAGAGTCTACTCATCCAGGAGCAGGTTTCGATATGCATTCCGTTTAAAAATCATTGAACAGACTGGGGATTAAAAAGAAGACCAGAAGAGGGTTTTTTCAATTTCCTCTTATACTATTGAATATACCTCGACCATACTTCATATTTAGAGTATATTTGTCGAGCAGCAGGTTTTGATATGCATATCATTTAAAATGAACTGTATAGACTGGGGTTTGTACAAAAACCAGAAGAGTGTTTTTCAATTTCCTTTTACACTATTGAATATATCTCAACCAAACTTTATAATTAGAGTCTACTCATCTAGTAGCAGGTTTTGATATGCATATCATTTAAAAATCACTCAACAGACTTGGGAGTTTGTAGGAAGACTAGAAGAGTTCTTTCCAATTTTCTGTTAAACCATATATTATATCTCGACCAAACTTCATATTTAGAGTTTACTCGTCCAGATGCAAGTTTCGATATGCATATCAATTCAAATCTAATATCAGTTAATAGACTGGGGGTTTATAGGAAGACCAAAAGAGATTTTTTCAATTTTCTCTTACACTATTGGTTATATCATGGTCAAACTTTATATCTAGAGTCTACTCGTCCAGGAACAGGCTTCGATATGCATATCATTTAAAAATTACTGAATAGACAAGGTGTTGATGTGAAGACCAGAAGAGGTTATTTTTTCAATTTTCTCTTACACTATTCATTATATGTAAAATCTGTAGACTATATGTAAAACGCTCCTTCATTTTAAATATTTTTTGTTACGTACATAATTTCGCTTACTCTTCAAATGATTGTGCAAATCACAATTTTCTACGGGCTTCATGCTCTGCAGCCAGTGACGTACACCCTCGCAGACGTACAGTTATATGAAGTATCCATAACAGGACAAAATCAGAGGATGCATCGTATTTCTCTTGCCTTTAAAAGTATTCCCACCAAATGTATCTGAACACCGAGGTAACATAGGGTAGAACATTTCCTTTCGGTGTCAATGTGTACGTCTCTGTGGCTCTGTCTGTCCGGTTATCTATCTGTGTGTATATTCCTAAAAATGAAAAAGTGGTGGACTTATTTCAACCAAACTACGTATTTGAATTCTACTCACTCAGGATAGGTTATCAGGTGCATATGATATCATGGTATCACATGGAGTTGAATTTATAGGAAGATTATTCTCAAATATTTTCATTAACGTAATGTATATCAAAAGACTGTATACACAAACGTTTAAGAATATGTTATTTCCGTTCCCGTATGCCATGTTCGTATTTATCGTACGACGGATAATAACACAGATGATTACGAAAAATTTGATTTCTAGTCTAAGTCCTGTGGGACATGCCGTGCATGTCACTTCAGTTTGGGCAACGGGAATAACTAAAGAGACATTTCATTCTTTTCGATAGAACAGATATTAAGGAAGTTATCATCAACGTCAGAGCGCCACGTCATTGGTCAGAGACACAATATGCAACCTCACAACCATAGAGAATTTCGTAAAACTTCGGACGGGCAACTGTACCGTACAATAAATTCGGATATTGTCGTCATTCTCCCTCGACTTTGTTCAGATTCACCATATTTCACGTTACTGCCACGCGCTTTCGTGCGAAAATTCAATTTTAACATGTCGCATTTAACGTGTGAGTAGAGGCACGTTACATCGCATAAATTATGAAGGTAACATACAATGCACTGCAAATTCCCATGGGAAGAACGTGTACGAATGCTAGTTCTATCATAAAACGTAGGATTTATTATCAAAAGTCTATAAAGAAATCACCCAAATGATCGTAGAAAATGTCCATTAACATGATTGGGCTAGGATATCATCAAATAACTGGGCAGAGAAATATTCCGTTCCTACCGTAATTATATTTTTTAGTGCGAAAAATCTATCACTTGTGTTCCACATAAATGTATCACAATATACCTACTGTAAATTTGCCCAATATCATAGGACTCAACGGCGCCTACACTGGGTTTACCACCAGAAATTGACAAAATTAATTACAGAGCACACACAAATCTAATAAAATGTGCACTCATCCTAACGCATATTAATGTCATGATTATTCTTTCTTTACCTATTATCACACACCAATTAATTAATTATTATTAGGTTACAATTATTTTCCCTTCCTCAACATTTCCCACGAGTCTAAAAATCTTCCAGAATGAATGTTTTAATCGATGACTTCAAATCCCGATAATGATGAATTCACATAATTATCACGCACAATATCCGTTTAAATTATTACATTTAACGTACTGATTATTTATAATTTTTAATTTTTTGATTATTAAACTATCACAACGCTGGATTTTGAAAATATCATAATGAACTTCAATCATGTTACGCGACTCTAATGTCGTGCACATCACCAAATAATTTCCAATAGCACAAGTACATTAGTAAGGAAATTTGAAACGGAAAGTTATCTAACGATTCATTACAATTACTACCACTATCGTTACAATTATCTACTAAAAAGTACAACAATTACGCTATTTACAAGTTAAATTTTGCTGTCTCGTTCCACTTCATGGTCTCCTCCTGGTTTCCTTAAGGTTCCATTCTGCTGCTCGCGGGCGTCATGCGTACATTACTTAGCAACTGTCCATGTTGAACAAACTGGTAGCAAAATCACTGTATGGTCCGAATCTTGATGAAATAATGTGGGTATCTAGCTTGTGTACAGGGACAAGACTTGTAGAGATAATCAGTCTCAACCTGTAACTGAGATAATCGTCTAAGTATATGAGCGAATTGTCTATTCCAACGACGGCCCTATGCAGAGAAGGATACCTAACTTTCTCGGTTGAAGAACGACAAATTAATGAGAATGAGAACTGTGTGGCAAAGTCACACATCAACTCCACCTAAAATGACGTAGATCAGAATTGAACCGCAAATGGTTAATAATGACATCATGTCGAAACTTCCAGACTATGATCTCGTATTTCCACTTGTCTTCTTAATTAAGCCTTAAGATTGCTTTATAAAACACTGGCGATAGTTCTGACACAGATTCACAAAGAATACAGATTTCGATTCTTATAAATATCAGTCTAACTCTTCTTTCTACAACGTTATCAAACCCCTGCCGTCCTTGATTTACGCTAGCTCTCCTTGCGCCAATGCCAAAGCACTGACACGGCAGGCATGATACTAGCATCTTCTCACACGCGTAAATCGAACTAGTACCAAGTCGGTACGGGGCTCAACACAGACCAGACGAAGGAATGGTTCATCGATAGGAGTACCAACTTTTCGGAAGTTGCAAGTACGGAGTAGGGATGGATTGATTGATTGATTGATTGATTGATTGATTGATTGATTGATTGATTGATTGATTGATTGATTGATTGATTGATTGATTGATTGATTGATTGATTGATTGATTGATTGATTGATTGATTGATTGATTGATTGATTGATTGATTGATTGATTGATTGATTGATTGATTGATTGATTGATTGATTGATTGATTGATTGATTGATTGATTGATTGATTGATTGATTGATTGATTGATTGATTGATTGATTGATTGATTGATTGATTGATTGATTGATTGATTGATTGATTGCCTTGAAACAATACTTAATGACTTAACTGTGTTGATACTGCAACACGGCTGTAAGCTACGGGAAACTGCATCCGTAACTCCCGTAGATATCCAGTCCGAATTGACTGAATGATGTACTGTTGATGGCTTCCTCCCAAATAAAGTATTGTGTACATAAAATAGTCCCTCATTCCGATCTCCGGGTGGGGACTACACAAGAGGGGGCGATTATCAGGAAAATGAATACTGGCATTCGGCGAGATCGAGCACGGAATGTTAGAAGTTTGAATCCTTGTATTAGGTGAAAGAATCTGAAACTTGAAAATGGATAGTGTCCACTTCTGGTATCAGGCGTATTTCTTTGTGAATAAAGATGCCCTATTGAAATGAACTGCAGTACCTTCATCTTGGAAGCGAGCCATTACGAAAATATCACGAGGTTGTTACGCAATGCGTTCACTGCCTATTCGACACAAAACCGTAATAGAAACCAGTAATGCCAAATAAGAAACCTCAAACACTTGAACATTCCACCCCCACCCCCACCCCCCTAATTCACAACAGTGAATATTTTTCTCAATTCACTGTCCTTAATAAAATATTCCTGTGAACAAAAATATAAGAAATTGAAAGCACACTTAAATACGACGTGGTCAAATACACTTAATCACCACGTGTAAAAATGCAAAGTTTGATAATTGGCCTTTTGAGAAAACCATTCAAAATGTTTATAGTAACCACTCAAATCAAGTTGTCACCACCTGGATAGGTTTCTGCCACCACTTCATTCCTCCAAAGTAGAGGTGGAATATTCTCTTCCTTGATATGGATTACCGTGCAATCATTATATTAGACTGCACGTAAAGTGCCCTGTAGAACTTGATTTAGAGACTCATAGGACCAACTTACAAAACTCACTGAATACACGGTGTTTAGATCTAGAGTTGGGGATTGATAACGAGAAAGTACGCATCAGGAACTGTCCAGGAGTAAATGGGTCAAGGTTTTGTGGATCATTAGAGAAATGAGGGGACGGGAGTTTAAACAATCCTCCATCTGACACAATAGAGCGTAAAATTCTTCATAAATCAAACAAGCAAGTTCCATAACTCTCGTCAACTGAAACATCATGGACTGATTCCTACTTCCTACAAGACGCCAATATGTGGTGCATTTGGACGTATAATATGGAAGTGAATTCGCCTTCGTGAAGCATAACCTGGGATATCTTTCTTAAACCCTGAATCTGATATCCGTTTCTTCAGTTCGTTCATTACTCCCACAAATTTAGCCTGAATATTACTATATATTCAACTGGTACAGAATCCTCTTCTTGCTGTAAAACGTTTCCGATCTGCTGCACAAACTTGTAACGTCAATTCTGATACTATTTCAATGCGAATAGCCCTTGTTGCTGCACACACAAGGTAGGTGACTGGACATTGACAGCTCCTGCGTAAACGCTCTCTTTAGGCCTAATTCTTTCGTCTCTTCGTTGATGTTCGTACAAGGTTTAGTGCCCAAGAATTCGATGCTCTATTTTTACCACTCACTCTGCGACCCTGTATTCCCTCGCAGAAGTTACCGGTTGGGTATCATTTTCAATTTGAACTATGTCCATAGTTCTGGAGAACGTAATGGAGCGAGTTAGGCCACCAAAGAGTTAGAACCATGATGGGCAGTCATTGACTTGAGGGTTCAATTTAGGAGATCTCTTCTCCGAGACATACTGCTTTCCCTAGAGCTTATCAGAGATTTTCCTGCCCTGGATATCAATCAGGTTGACCCCTAGGACTTAGATCCCTTCCGCAATTGGAATACCATCCTCTCTCGCCTTCGCGTCGTTGATATACGATTGGATACCATTAACTTCTCCTACGCATTTGTATTTGCCGTTTTCACCCAAGTGATCCTCCACGTCAAACATTCTCCTTTACAGCTGCTGCCGCCCCATGCAGGAACTGCAGCAACTCCTAACATGGAGGCAAATGTTGCTTTATGGATTCGAGTTACATTTCCTCCACCCAGGCGACCATCACATGTAATCCGGCGGACAAATACCATTAATTACCATTAACTTTGGTTGCATGGAAGGTGCCGCAGCTGAATTAAAATCAGACCCCCCCCCCCGGACCAACTTTTCAAAACTAGTTGAATCATTTTCTACAACAGTTTTCATCTCGAAAATTGCCTAAGGTTTAGATTGATGACATAGAAGTACCCGTCAGGAAGAGTCCAGGGATGAATATGATATTATTATTATTATTATTATTATTATTATTATTATTATTATTATTATTATTACAACTCTGTGTTCTTGTAATTTTCCCATTAATTGCGTTGGCGTAAGTACTTTCAAACTAGAATTATGAACCCATAGTTCTACGATGAGAAAATTATATTTAATTCCAAATATTTATTTCAGCTACAAACTACTTTTTGAGAGCAGCCATATTTTTATTTCAAGAGTCTGGCTTACTCGTGGGAACGAACTCCCCGTGTCGAGCCAGCCGCAAGATCGTGAAATACTGGGACACTTCGGTGGACTTCGAATACTGAACAAATTTTCAAATTTAAGAAATTCTTCATAACGAGAGATTTTGGGGACATGATAAATCCAGGAATAATAAATCTAAATTATTCTTAAACCCTATGTGAAGACAGAACCCCCAGGGTAGAAATAAATGCAGTTAAGCCTAGAGAAGAATTTGCTTCCTGCTCCCGAGCTAGCGACACGTGCCAAGGCCGATGGATAAAGGAAAACCCGCGAAATGCCCGCGCAGAAATAATTCATTTCGCCTGTTGCGAGTAAGGGAAAAATATGAAATTAACACGGTAATAAATCGTAAGTCTGTCCGAAGTTATGGAACAAATTTCAGGAAAATTGGTCTAATGGATGCGGAATTAGCATATTACACAACCAAGCTTCATGGTGTGGGTAGCGTCCTCCCATAGAGAATAAAA
Source organism: Anabrus simplex (assembly GCF_040414725.1). Taxonomy (NCBI): domain Eukaryota; kingdom Metazoa; phylum Arthropoda; class Insecta; order Orthoptera; family Tettigoniidae; genus Anabrus; species Anabrus simplex. Next base: position 249,655,756 of record NC_090266.1, read on the forward strand.
GAAATCTCCCTTCGTATATTTCTCTCTCTGTCTCGTTGTTGGAACGGCGAAGCCCACGTCACTCGTCAGCAGGAAAGTGCGGAGATTTGTTCTCCATGTAACTTATTACATGTTCGTGTCTATGGTTCAAATATACTGTTAATGTAGAAGATGATAGAAATTTTCTGAACTGCCGCTAATGGGAACTTTGAAGGTTTAGATATTTGGGTGAAGAAGTGATTGAGTTTCTCTCTGTATTCAGTGTGTGCGTATACTATTTGTTAAAGTCTGGGAGTTGGCTGCGAGGTCTGGTTTCTTATCTGTTGGAACACCTGGCCCTTAGTAGGGTGAGGGGGAACAGGAGTCTTGCGAACACAGTGGCCGCATTCATTTTGAGAAGAGTGCTCGTCGCCTGTTAGACGTGGTGAAAGTGCGTTGTAAAGTGCTGTGTAATTTAAGTTATATATATATATAGCAAGACGTCTAAGCTAGCCATGGAAGGCTAGACAAAGAGGTCTGCTGGCTAGATGCAGCCAGAATCCAGAATGATGTCTACGATTACTGGTCTGTGATTTTTTTTTTTCAATGTTGTAGTTAGAATATTGTTTGTCCCAACTAATTTTCATTGCGTATGTCGGATCGATATTTAATAATGATCAGGCGAATGTATTACATTTCTGGTCGCCGTGTGAAACTCTCCAGTGCTGTAAAATTCACGTCGAGAAACTATAAAATGCGAAGTTTAAACATTGTGTTAATATTCGATTCTTTGAGATATTGTCCAAATTGAGAAAAATTAGGAAGGTGATAACGATAACGTAGTCGTGGTGAATGTCTTGATTTCGAATATCGTTTGAATTCAGAAAATGTTGTCGAAATAATAATAATAATAATAATAATAATAATAATAATAATAGTAATAATAATAATAATAATAATAATGTTTACCTCGGGACAAAATTTTTCTATGTTAAAAGTGCATTTAACAGGTATGTTCTACAAGGTTTGAGTGTGTCTAGAAAATTCAAGTGAAATCCGATAAAGTTATGTTTTATTCATGGGAAGTAAAAATGTTGTGACATCGTGTATGTCGGTGATATGGAAAATCACGGTGTGTAGTTGTATTCCTGAGGTACGAAAGTTGTAGTAAAAATAAAATTAAAAGGTATATTTTATAAAAGTTGTTTTTCACGAGAGGATTGAGGTTTGAAAAGTCTTGAAATATGAGAAAAGGGATTGATGGCGACGAGTTTATATATGTTGAGATAAAAAGTGTATAGATGTTGAAGGCAAAGGAATCCTGTATATTTCATGTAATGCCGCCGTGAGGAGGCGGTGAGAACGAATTTTTGAGACAGGCTATATTTGCGATGGCGGAGAATTTTTGGGACAGGCTGTATATTAAATGTGATATTTATGTGCCAGGCTGTTATAGATTCCGCTAACAAGCCGAAAGCTGAGACCAGGAGAAGGTTGGTTCGAGATGATTATTGTGTGAGGCACAGTAAAATTTCAAGTTAAGATCCCAAGTGAAAAACGATTTTTCGTAGTAAAAATCAAGTGACTAGTTGCGTGAAGACAGTATAATGAATATTATAGTAATATGACTTCAAGGATAGAAGAGCATTCAGAATACACGGTTGGTGTTATTTGACTGTAATGACGAGTTTCCAATCAGTAAATTTCATAAATTACGAGACGATAATTTATCATTAAATCGGAAACATTGTGGGATGAGATATTGGACGTTATTAAAGCGATATGTTTGGCTGTGTAGATTCATTGGGTTTCGTTTCACTGGATAATCATGGATATGAATATTTGGAAAATGACGGTAGGCGATTTGAGGGATTCACCCTAAAATTACAGTGTGGATTTTTGCGGTGGGGATGATTATTGTTTGACGATAGTCAAGTAGTGTTAGACGTGTGTTGGAAGTTATTATTATTTTTCCAAACTTCATTGCGCATGCTGAGATATGTGTTTGAGTTGTGGATTGCGCGCCACGCGTTATTTATTTTCAATTTCACGTTTCAGTAACAAGATAGGGACTAAGTTGCATTTCCCGACTTGCGATCATTCTGTGGCAAGATTTGTTTCGTTGTGTGTTATTAGTTCCGACCAGGTTTACAGCCGAAATATCTAAGAGTGTGTTTGAAGTTACGATTTTGCCTAATATGCTAGAGGAAGCGTATACGACCCAATTTCCGCTCGACAATATATTTAGGGCGTCACATGTTATCCTAGAAGTATACTGATGATGAGACGTCCTAGTTCACGACAGGATTAGGAAGGTGTATGTGTACATAGAGGTTAGTGTTAGGGTGTGAAGACATTAGGTAAGCCCGACGATAGGTCTGGGATGTCAACTGTACATACTCAAGTCTTAGATTAGATGTTTTTGCTAAGTGTCTTGAGCGATGGTAGTGTCTACAGTAGTGTATGCAATGCGAAGAGTGTTAGCTCAGTAATATTGATGCCAGGTTTGCGCGTAGCCCTCTACAAGCTGGAAGGTGTTTACCTAAGATTATGGAACCCCGAATGGTATGTGAGGGTTGCCCAATATTGGGTACTGAGTTAATGGTGATTGAATAGTTACTGCAGTTCGCTATGCGTGTTTGAGTTCAATGAACTTCAGTATTTTATTTTACGGACTTACTTGTTTTGTCGTTCTGACGTCCGTTTTGCTTTGGTACGGTGCGTGTTGACACTCAGCGTATTTGTGTGAGACTTGAGTTACGAATGCGGGTTCGATTCGTCAGCCGGTAATATATTTTATTTTCAATTTTTGTCGTTCTTTCATTTTTATACGTAGTTGAGTGAAGTCAATTGATAACTTTGTGGGTAGTGTGCTGGGACAAACAATAAGTAGATGGATCTGTGATGGTAGTCATTGTTAAAAAAGAAAGAATTCTGTATTTTATTTTATTTTACCATGTGGACTTGTAATTTTATGAAGCGTAACGTAACCATTTATAACCTGAAAGTCGGTTTTATAATAATATTTTTCAAGTGATTTACCACTTTTTAATTAACTTCAGTGTTTGGCATTTCTTCTAAATGCGTGATGAATAAGTGTTTCCTGCATTTCGCAGTTTTGTTCCTTCAGAACGACGTAACGTAAGATCCTCTCGGATCGTGTTGTTGTTGGTTCCTTCTGAACAGCTGTTTGGGTGATGCACGTTTTAGCATCGGAATTATTGTATAACTTAAGGGTGTCATGAAATGACAATACATAGTGGAATTTTGTTTCAATTGTGAATGCTGCTGTTAACTTGTAGTGAACACCATGCTTTCCAATCATATTTCGCAACATATCCAAAGCAACTGATAGTCAATTTGGTTCGATTAAGGGTCCATTCGGCGGGTGTTCCGTATCCGAAAGAGCATTCGACTGGTGGATAACCTTAATTAAGAGGAAATCCGGCGTTCTACTTGTTGAAGGTCAGATTTTCTACAGAGCGTGTGGATTAATTCTCAGTTATCGTTTGGATTAATAGGTGCCCGATTTTTCAGGCTTTATTTTTCACTTTTCAGTTTCCCTGTCCACTAATTTATGAGATTCCTACTTTCTCCGAAGAAAATTCTTTGATCTTGTATTCAATAAACACAACGCTATACAATGTGACTGCGTTTGAAACATTTAATCATTTTTTTTGATCAAGTATTTATATTTAAAAAATTTGTGCAGTTAATTGATTCAATAAAAGTTAGTAAGCACATATTTGCTCCTCATTTCAAGTAATTAGGCTCTCTTCTGAACCCCATTGTTTGGTTAAGATCGTGACCGAATTATTCCCGCAACGACCCCAAGAGTTAAAAGTTCAATATTGCTCTACTGCAGCAGCTGTGGCCGACCAAAACTGGAACGGTAAGTCAAGGGTTCAATACGTCGCAGAATTATGAACAATTTTCCTAATCAAATTCCTTGAATTGGTTTTCCTGAATTTCCGCCTTACTAATGATAGTGGCAATTGACTACCGGTATGAAAATTCTTTATGTGCCTTTCTTCTAATATCAGCTATGTCACATTACGATTTTGAGGTAGGAGCATTGTATGTTTTTGTTAAAAATTCACTAATGACTGCTTTAACCAACCTTACCATTCTTCCTTGTGTAATTTATCTCTATTAAGTAGGCCTAATCATCAGCTTATGCTTCTCTCAGAACAATTATATCTGCTTCTTCCAGCCCTTTAACAGCTAAAGCAGTCCTCTTGTCTTTAGTTCCCTTGCAATTGTAAATAAATCCGACACAAAATACTCCGACCCCTCTCACCTTCAACCAGGATGACAATCTGGATTGTAACGTCTCTGTAACAATTTGGTACGTTATTATAAATGTATCAAACATATTCAAACGTAGTACTTCTTTATTTCTTCAAGCTTGATTTCTTTTGTTTGTACAGTTAACCATTTGTTAGGCCAAAAATGTACTTCTCCCTTCAACCAGTCAGATGCATACCACCCCCAACTTGGAATGTTCCATGGTAAGATGCTCCGTACTCCTGAAATATAATCAGCTGGATTGTCCCTGGTACATGTATAATGCCAAACCTTTATGTTGGTTAATTCATGAACTATTGCAACTATATCACTGACAAATTATTTCTATCGTGGCTGTCTACACTGTAACACGTCAACGCTTCTGTTGAATCTGTCCATAGCTTAAGTTTCAATGAATCTATTTTTAATGCATTCACTGAAATTTGTACCATTCCTGAAACTATTGGGCTGTACACAACTCAAAACCTGGGAATTGACAACTGTTTCAAAGGCGTAACTTTCGATTTTGAACAAAATAATTTCACAGCTACATTACCTCCGTTTTGAGGTACATGCAACAACCGCAAGCCAAGACCATGTCGTCAGTCAAATCATGTAGTACATATACTTCGACAGCTTTCAAACACGTCACCAAACTTACAATTTCAATTGTGCTCATGACAGCAACTTACGATGACACTTTGTAGATACATTATATGCTTTACTCTTTCGAACTATAGTTTCTGCGTCAAAACTTAACATTTTACAACTGGTGCCAGCAAACCCAAAGGGTCGAATACTAAAGCAATAGTTGATTATAATGGTTCATGTTTGTGGGTTACTGTAGCCACATCCTAGCTCGTGAACCATGGGCTACGGCTAAGTGAACCAGTAAGTGGTCGTGAGAGTCGGGATACCAGTTGCTATGGAAAGGGAATGGGCATCTCGGACAAATTCTGAGTCATGGCGCTCCTTGCGCTCAGGTGGTTAAGATTATGCAGTCCACCGTAGTCCCTAACACGGTAGAGGACATATTCTCATTTGGATTATATGTAAGTAGGGTAGCATCCTGCTTCACGAATTTACCGAGCTCACGACATTTTAAGCAAGCCTCGGACCTATGGGAGTAACGGAGTCCCAATCCTATTTGACAGGCGAGGGACTCCTTGAAAACAACTTGGCGAACGAAATGGAATTCGATGGCGAGCTATCAATATTAATGCGACTAATGGAAGAAAGAAACTAGAACTGGCTGAGTCAGCGAAGAGGATACATCTGGTTGTACTAGGAGTAAGTGATGTTCGGATAAGGAGAGATAACGAGGAAGAGATTGGAAATTATAAAGTGTACTTGACGGGTGTTAAAAAGGGCTGTGTGGGGTAGGGCTGTTCATCAGGAATAATACTGCACGCAACATAGTTTCTGTTAGGCACGTAAATGGCACCTTCAGAGGAACAAAGGGCACATCGAGTGAAATGGTGCCGGAAAATGCTTAAAAATATTGGAAATGGGACTTCGCGTAACGTCAATAACATCGTTACAGGTGACGAAACTTGGCTTCATTATTACGATATCCTAACAAAATCCCAGAACAAGCTGTATCTGTTTGAAGTTGAGGGTACTCCTGTAACTGTGCGAAAGTCACGGTCAGTGAAGAAAAGAATGATTGCAGTATTCTTCACTAAACGGTGCATCCTGACTCGGGTTGTGCCAGAAACCCAAAGGACAGTTACTGCGAAGTGGTACAGTGAGACTTGTCTGCCTCAGGTCATCCAGGCTCTCAAGCAGCTCCGTCCAGGGTCACTGCTCAACACTTGGCTCTTGCATCACGACAATGCTCCAGCACATCGTGCTAATGTAACAATGGATAGTCTTGCCAGATCAGGGTTGACTGTGCTTGATCATCCTCCACAGAGTGCTGATCTTGCCCCATGTTGCTTCGCACTCTTCCCAGAAGTTAAGATGAAACTGAAAGGTCGGCGTTTTGCATCCGACGAGAAGCTTCTGGCAGCATGGGATCAAGAGTGTGAAAATGTAACCAAAGAAAAGTGGCAGAGTTGGTTCAGTGACTAGTTTCGACGTATGGAGAAGTGTATTGAGTGTGGTGGAAATTAATTTGGAAAAGGCTAAAGCGTTCACTCACATTGCAAAACTTTCTTAGTGCCCTTTGTATGTATGTATGTATGTATGTATGTATGTATGTATGTATGTATGTATGTATGTATGTATGTATGTATGTATGTATGTATGTATGTATGTATGTATGTATGTATTTATGTATGTATGTACAGTTGATTGTACAGTTCTTTATGTAAGCTTTCTATATTTATTGAACGGAATACTAAACGTAAGTTTGTCAGATATGGGATTCTATAGCAATCCTAATGTTTTCACGACATCATCAAAATTGAATTACAAAGGAATTTTTACCTATTTTTCCACAACATAATATGCTCCAAGTGTGCTGGATGATTTAACGTCCATTCCCTTAAATATTGTTTAGCATTATTATTAATTTATTCTGTAACTGAAGTGCTCGATCTACACTTTTTGTGCCACTTATAAATGTCACTGACGTTGAAATCCCTCATCATACTTCTGCTGCCCTTGGAAATTATTCTAATTCATCTCTGCGAGCTGCTTTAAACATGTTACTGTCAAAAAATGGAGTACTGGATATACCATACGTGACACTATCACTGCATTCAATTTTATTTTTCTGTTCACGTTTTCTTCCCACAGAATACGTTGGAAGTGTGTATCTCTGCTACCCACCAATATTGGGATGTACATTTCGGAAATATCAGCAAATAATACAAGTTTATATATTCTAAATCGTTGAACCAGTGAACAAAATCCCCTTGATCTGAAAGTTTAACCATCAAAATGTTTAATGTTTCTTCTGTGCTTGTTCTTTCAGAACCATTAAATACAAATCCCAGTTTTATTGCGCAACTGTCTTCTCCTGTTACTACATGTACGGATCCATGTGTAAATGGTTAACATGATGACGTTTGATTCAATGTGTCCCGGCTTCGATTCTCGGCAGGGTCGGAGATTTTAACTGTACTTGTTAATTCCTCTGGCTTGGGCTGGGTGTGTGTTCCGTATTCAACAACAGAATTCATCATAGGTAGGGTCTCACCCTCACAGACGCACAGATCGCATACAGGCTTAGTTCGAAAGAGCTGCACCTGCCTTCTCCAGAGAACATACACCATTATTATTATTATTATTATTATTATTATTATTATTATTATTATTATTATTATCGCGCGATGTGGTTGGTAATTATGTGCAATATCTCGTTCGTATACTGCTTCATTTTCTTGAATTAACGATATGTGGTTAAGTTGCAAACATTCATTCCCGAACTTGTACTCGTTTCTTGATTGAGACGTCTTTTCTAATTTCGTTTCAGATTGATGCAATTTAGTTTCAGCTGCATCGTGTGAATCTCCCAGTGGCAAGTGGTCTTTGCGAACGGATGGTCTAACTTGGTATCTTCTATATGCGAGTCTTAGTGAGTTTTTCTGAAAATTCCTTCACGTTGCTCATTCCTTCTCTATTGAGATGTACCAAGTTAGGAAGTTCTTCCACGGTTCAACTTTCCTTTACCTGGCTGTGTAGTGGGTCAATGTGCGTAAAAAGTGGCATGTTGATTTTGTATACCTTTAACAACACTTCCAGGTACTGTTCCTGATACTATGTACCCTTATTATGTTTTTTGTAAAACTTGTAAGCCTTGATATTCGTTTTCTCCATCTTGTAAAACGTCAAAAAATGTCTCGGCGCCTTCGTGAGGATAATTAAAATTATTGTCTGTTAAACCTATATCAGTTAGGATTTTCCATTGAGAAGTAACAATGCCATAGGTTTCCAGCAACCATGAAAGCATTTCAAGTTTGTATTATATTCGTTTATCATGGAATGGACTTCAACAGATGGCTTGGTGTTGTATTAACAGCTGTATTACTAATTCCCTTTAGAGGCACTTCACATTTCTTTTACGTAAGTCCTAAACAGTTGCATTATGAAGTTGTATTGAGAAAAACTAGCCATTAATGCACAGTATTGACGTAATTTACTTTTATTACCCTTTACCCTTACTTGTACTGTGGTTAACAACACATGTGAAGAAACTGGAATTTTCTTTGTTGCATAACATTATTGGACTGTGTCTAGATTCTCATACAGCAATTGTGGTGAAATTTATTGCTACTCCTGCAATCCTTTGACTTAGATTGCGTTAGGTAAAGGTTTTTGCCTTAAGCGTAATGTATTTTCTCTTACAAAGGTAGGCGTATTTCTGCTGTCTATAGTCATTTGTTTGAAATGATCGCAATGATGAGTGGCATGTTCACTCTTGCACACAATGCATGAATCCTTTGTTCTTACATAACTGTGCAAGTTAAGTTTATTTCCCTGTAACCTGAGAGGTACTGGAGGCATATATTTTTGTTTTTATTAGTTACCTCCAATTCCGTCCTCTAGAAATTCATACAGCTCGCCAAGTTTAGGTATCTGCTTATGCGAATTATGTTCCCATTCTCCCTTGATTTTGTCGTCTAGTTTCTGAACTATATTACGTATTATTATAGGATCCCATGTATCCATTTGGTGTTTCATACTCTCTGTTACCTTGAAATTACCCCTTGGAGATAGAACAAGTGCCTCCAGTGAGAAATATTATCATTCATAATTGCTCGTTGCTTAATGATAAACCGAGTGGTTCACTAACCCCTTATTTTATCGCAGATAGGCAACACAAATAACGCGTATAACCTAAAGACCCTTATAATTTAGGTTTATGAAATAACTCGAAATTTCTGTTTATGGTCAATAAGGCTCTCCCCTACCTGTGTGTTATCACTGTAAACTGTTCCATGTACCAACCAAAGGAAAAACGATACTACGCACAATTCCGCGCCAAATACTAAGGACCATTCTGCAAACTTGTGATTTATTGCGTCTTGAAATAGTGTGGGTATCTGTAATACGATCGAATCAATATGTTATGCCACGTGTTATGTAATGTAAAGAAGTTAAATGAACACTGCAAACCATCACTGAAGACTTCGACACGGCATTTTCCCGGTGGTGGAAATGGGAAGAAAGGAAAACTATTTTCAGGAAGGTCAGCATGGGATTCGAATCTACAACCTCCAGAGCCCAAAGCACGCAAATAATAATCCACACCTACCATGTCACATCACAGTACTTATTAATTTCCCCACGATGTAACTTATTCCTATGAAGAGTAAGTGGAATTGTTGGTAATTTATGGAGAAGGTACGGTCGAATTAATGTGTATGCCACGTGCTCCGTTATTGTAAACAGTTAAATGAACACTGTAAAGTGGTCAAAATTTCGAACACTTGAAACTCTGAATATGCAAAGCACCCTTCTTCCTACCTACAGAGCATAATATCGCAGTCCAACCTGGCTACGTAACATCGGATAAAAACGGTCCTTTTTCACGACCAAATAAAAATTCACTCTTTGGAACAGGATGATATGCGGCCATGACACAGTCACTGTAAACGGCGTTAATAGAAAAATTTGTATCATCCTGTGAATCGATACTAATACCACATAGCTTGGCTTATGCACCAGCAGTAATACGTGATCTAGCCACCTTACCTACCGCGGTGCATTCATAGAGTCCTTATAGACACTTTCTGTCCAAACGTAAGATAGTGTTATTCGCAGCTGTGATCGTTTTATACATTAATTAATAGAAATAACACAGCCGTTAATGATTTCTATCATACCCATGACCATTATATAAAAGGCATTGTTGTACTAAGGCTATAAAGAAGCAGGTACTAATGTTTATCGGATGTCTATGATGAACGCATTAGTGCGATTACCTACCTCCGAAAAAAAAGAGCCTGGTGAACCACGCGATAACATAAAAATAAGAGTTGTGTATGTGTCGCACCACTTAAAATGGCTCAGGCGGCAGCGCGGCGGCCTCTCACCGCTGGGTTCCGTGGTTTAATTCCCGTACATCCACGCGTACCAACCACCGTTTATTTTACGTGGGCCTCCCCATCACATTGCCACACTGTACTTGTGCCTTGCAATACGTACCCATGGCCAGTTGGCAGTAATGATCGGTCTTTGAATGTTAAAAGCTTAGCGTAAAATCGCGAAAAATCGCATATATATATATATGTCCCATTATGGCAATCCACCCCACATAAGTTAGGAGTGTTAAGCTATTAGCCCCAGTTAAGAATTGCTGGTGTATTTGAAACGGTGAATATTGCGTTAACCATTGTTTGATGTGACTTGCTTTGTCTCTTCCTTTGCCACTCATCTCCGATAGATGGGATTAATACTGCTTCCCGAGTAAAACAGTCCGCCTTAACATTGGCGGGAAGTAGCTGGCGAGTTAAATAAATTTAATTTGTCAACATGCCATTCCGCTGGTTCATAAATGTTTTCACAACTACTGGTACGTAACACACTGGTAGCTACATTCCAGCTATTCGATCTCCACTATCAGGCAACAAGTGATGTGTCAGTACTAAAAGGCGACGCACGTTATTCTTGTAAATCCAGTGATAATAAATCTGGATTGAACAACAAACGAGTGAGAAATGATGGAATCCAGTACAAGTCATGTTCCGTATGGTATCATTCAGAATGTGTTTCATCTCACTGTGTTGTTCAAAATACCAATTTACTGTCATGTAATCATTGTGTCGAATAGTACGCCTTGTTTCGTACTAGTAGTACAGGTCACAGCGAAGAACTTGAGTGCATGTGTGATAATTTACGAGTCGATCATGCGGACAAAGTGGAAATAAATAGGGTTTTGCAGAACGATTTTAAGGAAACGTAAAGTGGAATTAATAGACTAAAATTTTTCAAAGACCAGCTTAAACAAACAGTTACCGAGCTTCAGTGTCAGGCCAAGATTACGCCTAGGGCAGCTGCCAAAATTAGGCCTAAAAATGTCTACTTTTAAAAATCTTACCGGCTTAGTCGACAAAACTAAATGAAGGTATCTTTATAGGGCTACAAATATGCGATCTCTTACATGATTCTGTATTCGAGGGGACTCTCATTCCTGTTGCTTCCATAATAACGTTACATCAGTAGTTGCTTAAATGTAAGGGTAGACCCACGTGGAATCCTGGCTAATGGAGACCGGTCCCTACTACTTAGCCGCGTGCGTTCAAGCTCGATGAACTTTCGTTTCTTTTTTACGCTGTTTTTCTTTTCCTTGGAGATTTATTGTTCGGGTGTATGGTATACTACGATAGTGCAGTGTGTTGACACTTGGTTAATTTTTTTGTATTGAGGAATTTACACTACGAATGCGGTTTCGATTCGTCAGCTGTTATAATATTTTATTGTACGTTACATTTAAATTACAGTACTTAGGTGAGACGTTGGTCTACCGACCATTTATCTTATAGTTTAGTTTGTTTTTGCTAGCTGCTTTTCGTCGTACCGACACAGATAGGTCTTATGGCGACGATGGGACAAGGAAGGGCTAGGAGTGGGAAGGAAGCAGCCGTGGCCTTAATTAAGGTACATCCCCAGCATTTGCCTGGTGTGAAAATAGGAAACCACGGAAAACCATTTTCAGGGCTGCCGACACTGGGGTTCAAACCTACTATCTCTCGAATACTGGACACTGGCTGCACTTAAGCGACTGCAGCTATCGAGCTCGGTATAGTTTAGTATAAGGGGACAAGTGTAGGTAGACAGATTTGTAATTGTAGTTATAGTTATGTAGAAGTGGAAAGATTTCATGTTGTTGCTTTGTAATGTGGACTTGTGCTTTAACTAACTTAATGACGTAACTGTTTCATAACATGAAACTTGGTTTAGTAAGAAGACTTTTCGAGTGACCTATTACGTTTATTTACATTCAATGTTTGGCGTTTCTTCTAAGCGCATAGTGAATTAATATTTCTCTGCATTTCGCAGTTGTGTTCCTTCACAACGATGTAACGAAAGATCACCTCTAATCAAGTGTTGTTGGTTCATTCTGAACATCTGTTTGGGGTGATGCATGTTTCAGCACCGGGATTCATCTATACCTTAATTGTGTGACGAGATTTCAACACATGGTGGAATTTTATTTCAGATTGGGATAATTGTTGTTAACTTGTAAGAAACGCCATACTTTCAAATAATATTTCGCATATTATAAGAAGCAGCTGATAGTTAATTTGGTTCGATTAAGGATCCCTTCGGGGAATGTTCCGGTATCCGAGAGGATAGCTGACTGGTGAATAACCTTAATTGAATGTAAATCTGGAATTCTACTTGTGGAAGGTCAGATTGTCCACGGATCGTGTGGGTTAACTCTCAGTTATCATTTGCGTCAATGTTGCCCTATTTTCAGGTTTTCAGTTCCTTTTCTGGATTTTGCTGACCACAAATCATACATTGCACTTTCACACTTTGGAAGACAATAATGTAAATCATTTTAGGTTAACTTCACCATTCACGTTATGCAATGCGACTGCGTTATAACATTTTGTGACAAATTTAATTGTTTTTTCTTTGGTTACTCAGTAAATTTGCTTATCGTGATTTTGTTCAATAACTTTTAGTAAGCACATTTGTTTGCCTCATTTGAAGTAGTTACGCTCTCCTCTGAACATGGTCGATCGGTCGATGATATGACTGAAAAGAATCCGACGCGACTCCAAGATCTAAGAATCAATATTGCTCTACCGAAGCATCCGAGGCAGACGACCGACGATGGAATAGTAAGTTCAAGGGTTCAGAACAACCACCCCATCAACACAATAATTAAAACATGAGAGGACTTTTCCTTTCAGTGAAACTTACAACTTGACTTTTCATCCCATTTACATTCATACCATTGTCTTCTGTCCATTTCACTGCATTGCTTAAGTTCCTCTGGAGTCGCTCACAAACCTGCAACATCATTCGCAAATATCCATATCTGTGATTCCAGAACTTTACCTAAATCATTTCTATATATAATAAAACATAAAGATCCAATAATACTGCCCTGCGGCACGCCCTGACCCACGTAATCATTACTGAATCAGATAACGTTTCACCTATTCTAATTATCTGAGCTCTATTTTCTAGAAATGTAGCCATCCATTCAACCACTGTTTTGTCTAGTCCAATTGTCTTAATTCTGTTCAGTTATCTCCCATGATCTACCCTATCAAAAGCCTTGGATATGTCAATAACGATACAGACCATTTGACCTCCTGAATATAAAATATCTGCTGTATCTTGCTAGAATCCTACAAGCTGAGCTTCACTGAAATAACCTTCCCTGAACCTGAACTGCCTCCTATCAAACCGGTCAGTAATTTCGCAAAGATGTCTAATATAATCAGAAGAATGCTTCCCAGAGCTTACAAACTACACATGTAAAGCTGACTGATATCTAATTTTCCGCTTTATTTTTGCCACCCTTTCCCCTTGTACACTTGGGTTACTATTGCTACTCTCCATTCATTTGGAATAGCTTCATCATGCAAACAGAAATCAAATAAGTAAAACAGATATGACTTTATAACCCAACCCATAGCCTTCAATATACCCCCAGAAATTTTATCAACCCCACCTGCGTTTGCAGCTTGTAACTTTTGTATACTTTTATAAATGACTTTATTTTCATAGGTAAATGTCAGTATTTCGCCGTTATTAGTCACCTCCTCTATCAGGAGATTACCCTTATAACGAACCGCCTTTACATATTGCTGACTGAGTACTTCTGCCTGCTGTAAGTGCTCGCATATACACTTGCCTTGTTCATTAATGATCCCAGTAATGTCCCTCATGGAACCTGTTTCTGCCGTAAAGTATCTATACATGTCCTTCCATTGCTTCCTAAAATTCATGTGGCTCGCAATTATGTTTGCCATCATGTTATATTTAGCTGATTTTTTCGCTGAATTAAATTTCCAAGTGGGCTCCTCAAATCTCTCCTTACTCCCGCAACCATACCGAACTCTCTGTATTTCTAATCTACTGGGCCTTATGTCAACAGCGGCATATTTGATTTCGACTCTCAGAAATAATTACTAGCAATGGAAATCCGTTAACTGTATCTTTTCAATGAAATACCTTATTCTCTTGGAGTCATTGCTTTTGCCAGCTAAATTTACAATGCTATCGGTATGGGCATGCAAGCCCGTAATGGATATGGATATCGGATAACAGAACGCAAGATTACTTAATATTTAACCTATCAAGAAGGGAATTAGTGTTATGCACTCAGTTACCTTGAACAGTGAACAACTACACAAGCTACAGTATTTTACTATATCAGTATATAATTATATTATATTTACTAGGCGAAAATGGTCAACGATCTCAAGGGCGGAAGAGGAAGAATGTTTTCCCCAACGGCACAGAAAAAAGAAGAGCCTGGAAGAGCAACCCCCTGGGTGGTACTCACGGACGGAGTGACAACCGGTGTAGAGTAAGTGGTCTCCCTCTACCAAGTGCCAACGGCCTTCTTAGAGGGCGGATGAGCAGCGAAGCTTCAGGGCACCCTCTTCTCCTTGGGATGGGAAACTACCCCTAAAGGCAGCAGAGCCACTACATGGCCAACGGCATAGTATGCAGAAGGCAAGAGGAAACCACTGCATTAAAGATCCCCAGGATATCCTGAGAATAAACATGCATGATGAAGTCTTTCCAATTTAAATTTGTATTCGGATCTCGGATGGCCGGAAGGGACAATGTAAGAAGTTTCCAATAAATGATCAAATATGTAAAATGTGAACATGGAATGTTCGATCACTCAAAAGGACTGGAAAGTGGGAAAATGTCAAAAAGGAGATGGATAGACTTGAGAGTGGCGTCTTAGGACTAAGCGAAGTGATATGATCAAATAATGGATAATTATGGAGTGGTAACTACAGAATTATTTATTCGGAAGATGAAAAAGTAACGGGTGAAGTTGCGTTTATCTTAGAACGAAAACTAGCGAATCAAGTCCAAAGCATTTGGGGATTTAGGGAAATAATTATCTTGATCACTTTCAAAACAGAAGCTAAGGATACAGTAATAATCCAGACATGCATGTCTACATCAAGTCATGCTGATGATGAAGTGGATGATATATGAACAACTGGAGGAAATATTGATGAAAGTTTAAGAAGATGATAACCCAGTCATCATGGGAGACTGGAATGCTGTTGTAGGGGAAGGTAAAGTAGACAACTGTGTGGGAAAGTATAGACTTGGGAATATGAATGCAAGAGGGAACAGGCTTACTGAGTTCTGTGGACGTCATTTGTTGATTACTGCCAATACCTGTTTTCAACAACCAAAAAGAAGAAGTTACATTGGACAATGCCAGGTAATATTTACAGACATCGGATAGATTACATATTCATAAAATACTGTTATCGTAACCAAGCCAAATCATGTAAGAGATATCAGGGTGCAGATGTCGATTCACACCACAATCTACTGTTGATGAAGAGTCAACTACGATTAAGAAGAAAGGTTATAAAACTACACTACAAGAGACGGAACATTAGCAAGGTAAAAAGTGACAAGCAAGCTTTAAATGAGTTCAAAGAAATAACTGACGAAGGAATTAAACTTAAGATGCTGTCTGGAAATATACAGGAAAGATGGGATAAAACAAGAAACGAAATAACTGAAACAGCTGAGGCATGATTCGGTAGACAGGAAAAAGTGGTATACAAACCTTGGATCACCGGAGAGACACTGAATTTAATGGAAGAACGTAGGAAGTGCAAAGCAGGAGGAAACCATGAAGAATAGTCGAGCCATATAAACAAGATTAATAGAGAAGCAAAGAAAGTAAGGCAAGAATGGCATGAAAAGAAGTGCAAAGACTAGATATGAACATATGACGAAAGGTAAGAGTGTGAGACCATACGCCGAGATACGGAAACAGTTTAGGACAAGAAAGAACATGATGAACATCATACGGAACAAGAATGGTGAAGCCCTAACTGAAGAACATGAAGTAGTGTTAAGATGGAAGGAGTACATAGAAGAACTCTATGAAGGAACTCTAGATGCAGATGTCCTTGAAAGTGAGGACCAAGTGGATGTTGATGAATTATAAGAGAAGATTTCGATAAATCCCTCAAAGAGTTAGACATAGAAAGGCTCCAGGACCTGATGGGATACCTGCTGAACTTTCACAGGTCCTAGGAGATAAATCCAAGGACAACCTATACAAGCTAATAAATGAAATATATAACAGGAGAAATACTAACTAATTTTGAGCAAAATATTCTTATTCCCGTACCAAAAAGTACAGAGCACAGAGGTGTGAGGATCATAGAACGTTGAGGCTCCTCTCCCATGCCTCCAAGATCATGACACGTATTATCTACCATCGGAAGAGAGAAAAATGGAAGATAATACGAGGATTGGAGCAAAAGTCATGGCAACTACCTTTTTTCTTGTAGATATGTGAACGGATCACAAACGTATATGTGTCGTGTGGAAGTTCCGTAGGCATAGTGTGTATGCAGAACAACAGATGGCTCTGTGATAGCTGGTAGTAGCGCAGCGAGGGCTGTGAAATCAGTCAGTTGGTGAGTGTCGTGCGAAATGGACGTAACCCATGTTGAGCAGCGCGCTTCCATCAAATTAGCCGTTCTCCGATGGAGAAATGCGATGGAATGTCACAGTGAATTAGTGGAAGCCCTTGGGAATAATGCCCTACCATACCGTACAGTAGCACGGTGGGTAGGAAAGTTTCAGCAAGGACGTGTCTCAACCAGTGATGAGCAACGTTCGGGACAACCTGTCAGTGTGCGGACCGACGTGGCACGTACCGTCATCGAGCAGCTCCTGGATGAAGACAGACGATGGACGCTACTGGAGTTAGAGAGGGCAAGTGACATCGAGAAACGCACCGTTCACAGGATATTGCGTTATGAGCTGCAACTGCACAAAATCGCATCGCGGTGGGTACCGCATGCACTGACGAAAGTTCAAAGGTGGGTGCGCTATGCTATATGGTCCGACCACCTTGCACATTGGCAACAGGATGACGATCAATTCTTGTCACGAATAATCGCCATCGATGAATTTTGGGCCAGGGCATACGAGCCAGAACTGAAACGTCAGTCCGCGGAGTTGTGACATGCTGGATCACCAAGGAGGCAGAAGGTCCTTCAGAGTCCTTCCCCAGTCAAATTGATGGTGATCGTCGTGTATGACGTCTGGGGTGTCATTGTTTGCCACTTTGTTCCACATGGCAGAACAGTGACCGCACAGTACTACAGGGACTTTCTGGTGCGACAGGTACGGCGTGGCATTCGGGAGAAACGTCCGAATCTTGTGGACAGTGCAATAATCCTGCACGAGAATGCAAAACCACATAAAGCAGAATGTGTAAGGCAGCTACTGTGACGTTGGGGATGGGAAGAATTGGAGCACCCACCGTACTCTCCCGACATTTCACCCTGTGACTTACATCTCATTCGAAAGATTAAGGAACCACTACGTGGTAGGCGGTTTGCAACACGAGAGGACATTGCTAATGCTGTGCGCCAACAGGTGACCCGATTCACACATGGCGTGGCAAATGCTGAGGCAGATGGTATTCAGCGCCTCCCACATCGTTGGCAGCGTGTAGTGTCAATAGCAGGGGACTACTTTGAGGGTCTTTAGGTCCAGGTTTGTCATGTTAAATTTATATGTACTTTGTTGTCATTCTTTTGCACCGGGAAGGCCATATTGCCCTGTATACTACCGTAATAAATTAGTGTATTACGATATTTCAGTGCTATTCATTGTCCACACATGTAGTTAACACCTTGTCCTTTCGTCTGTATATGTCACATTTTGCAACCGGACTGGTATCTTCAAGAAAAAAAATATTTGCCATTACTTTGCCCCAACCGTAGTATTTCAGAGTAACAGTTTGGATTTAGGAAAGGGAGAGGCACACGAGATGCCATCCCAAGTCTCAGAGAAATTATTGAAAAATCCCTGGAAATTGATAGACCTGTGGTAATTGATTTCATTGATTTAGAGAAAGCCTTTGATAATGTAAATCGGAATGTACTGTTTGAAACCCAGAGAAAGCTGAAAATAGACTACAGGGACAGAAGAACACTACCAACTTTACAAGAACCAGAAAGCATTAATTGTCAAGGAAAGAGTGGAAGCGAGAATTGGGAAGGGAATAAGACAGGGATGTGGACTATCGCCACTTTTATTTAACATCTACATCGAAGAAGCCATTAAAAAAAATTTAGTTATGAAGAGTCATGTTATAAATGTTAATGGCAAACTGTTCAGTACCATACGTTTTGCAGATGATATATTCCTGATAGCTGAGAACGAGAGAGGAATGGAAAAGGCATCGTCGAATCACAGAAACGAATTACTACAAGACAGGTGCTGTACGAGAATAAACAAAAATAAAACCAAGGTAATGGTATGCACTAGGGAGGGTGACCAAACTGCCAATGTGCGAACAGATGGACAGGAATTAGTCCAAGTAAAGGAATTTAAATATCTGGGGAGCCTGAACACATCGAATGGAAAATGTACGAGGGAAGTAAATGTTCGAGTTGCACAGGCGAAAGAAGACATCACAAAAACAAAGCCTCGACTAACATCCAAGAATGTTATCTTAGGGTTGCGGAAGCACTTTGCGAAAAGTTCCATATGGAGTATTGTAATCTATGGCTCTGAAACATGTACCCTGCGAAAAACAGATGTTTTGGTACTCAGGACATTTGATATGTGGTGTTGGAGAGGAATACTAAAGATTCCTTGGACTGATAAAGTCACAAACGAGAATGTTCTCAGAAGAGTAATTGAGAAATGCACCTTGGTTGAATCCTTGAACAAAAGAAAGACTGACTTTGTTGACCATTTGATTCG
Source organism: Anabrus simplex (assembly GCF_040414725.1). Taxonomy (NCBI): domain Eukaryota; kingdom Metazoa; phylum Arthropoda; class Insecta; order Orthoptera; family Tettigoniidae; genus Anabrus; species Anabrus simplex. The sequence goes on from NC_090266.1 coordinate 249,674,860, forward strand.
TCATTCTGATTGGTGCACCACCCTTATTGAAGGGAATCTGAAAGGAAGGAAAGGTAAAGGAAGATCAAGAACTCAATTTATAGACTATGTTCAAGGCAAATTCACCTATTGCCTCTTGAAGCTATTGGCTAAAGAAAGAAGACGCTTGGAAGACATGCATGTCACCCACGAACCTAAAGGTTGAGGAGAACATGAAGAAGACGAGGACTAATCTTATCCTAAATAGGTGGCTTACAAAAAAATTACTCACGAAAGTAAAATATTAAACATGGAAAGGCCGAACATAACAAGAAGCAAGAGATTCAAAAATCATAGGAAATACCATAAACAAGCATCAATTGACAATATCCTGCTGGTGCACAACAGCTCAATTAAACAGAGGCTAAGCTCAACCTAAATAGTGATCGGTAAGATGGTAAGCTAAATTCAGAGAAAGGCAAAAAGGTACATTTAGAGAAAACGATTCACAGCAAAAAGAAAAAAGGTGAAGTTTTCGAGGGTAGCATACTCAAAGAGCTTCGAGAAGCATACGTAAGCCATTCACACATGGTGATACTAAGGAACGGCGCAAATTACAAATATTTTCCCTATTATTCGGTCAGCTTTTTTGTTTTGCGCTTCTGTCAGGGTTATGGTGTATAAGACTCCTTGTTTCATCAAAGGAAGACCTTATAACATGAATACATGCAGTGACTGAAATACTGAGCACACAATCACACGTTTTCACCTATGTGTATCGTCTCTTCATCACCGATGAATCTCTGTAACCGAATAGAAAGTCGACGATTCGAACCCCTTTTCTTAAATTGAATGAACGACTTGATGCATTTCTTGGACTGGTGGAAGTTTCTTGATAAAGTAAAGAATACATTTCCAACACCATATTCAAAGTGTTGCCAAAATATAACGCCTACGGCACGGACATGGATCCGCTCTTGAAATATGATCAGTTTGTCGTCCGTTAATGCATACTAAGTGTTCCGCTGTTGTTTTGAATCACCCTATATGCGGGAGGAAAACTGGTCTAAATGAGTTAAAACTATCATGCACAGAGTTCTTCGGTTCTTTTAAGAAAAATAATGTTATCAATGAGATGACTCACACATACACCTAAGAAAATTTTGGCGCCAGATGCATTTTGTGTACTCCCAAAGCATGACGGTTGAGACAGTAATACCTTTCGGAATGCACATGGTAGGTGTAGTGGAAGTTCGATATTCATTCTCAGGACAGCAGAGAAAAGTGCCCTATAGCAGGAACCCTTGGACCAAACATCCAGAGAATGTATTTTGTGGACACTTCAGTGTGAAAACATGCCTCGACGAGTCACTACAGCATCTGATCGTACGGGCATTGTTACATTGCTTCAGCAAGGCCTTCCTGTAAGGAATATTTTCCACCTGGTTGGTGTAAATCGTAGTGACGTTTTTAGGACGTAAACAGCAATCACGTGGGACAAAATTATCAATATATTTATCGGAGTGGTCACCCTCAGTCAACAACGGAAGCTGATGACCTCTAATTGCGAAATTTGGTTCTCAGCAACCTAGACAACTCCGCAACAAGGCTGCGTAATGCCCTCCTGATGGCAAACAGGAGTGCTGTATCTGCTCAGACAATCCTAAACTATCTGCATAGGGCCCAGCTACACTTTAGAATTATTTGGTGAGCACCTCAACGTACATCCCAACAACGTGGCGCCAGGGTCAGATGGATAAAAGAACACTTGGACTAGAACCTGGTATTATGGGGTCAGGTCTTCTTCACTGATGAATGCGAATTTGTCTGACTCTTGACAATCATCGGAGAAGGGTGAGAAGGAAACTAAGTAAGTTCGGACGAGTCATATACACCATACAACGAGTCCAGCAGGGAGGCGTATATATCTTGTATCAAGGCGGCGTTATGTATGAACGTCAGATACCGTTCATTTCGTTGAGGTTACTATAATAAGTGCATAACAGGGACCGAATCGTCCAGTACAGTGTTCGGTTTCGTTCTGCAAGATGGCGATGCAGACATACACAGCGCCCGTCGTGTTGACATATTTCTCAAGGAGTCCCAAATACATCGGATACAATGGTCTCTGGTGTCTTCTGAAAGAATGCAGTTGTTTATGACTAGAACCATCTGAAACAAGAGGTGTGAAGAAATACGAAACACTTCTCACCCTGATCTCCAGAGGGCTGCTGTTAAAGAGTGGGACAGAGAAGAGCAGGACAGCATCAATCAACAGGTGGGAAGCATACCGCGAATAATCAAAGTATGCCTCAACGCATGGGATGGAGTAACAGCATAATACGGTAAGATACAGATCGTGATTTCCAGATTTGATAGATGGATGCACTACCTAAACTAATGGGTCTTGTTTTTCGTATCTGATGTCCCCAATAATCCTGCAACTTACTCACCACATGGAATACTAACGTCAACCACACCAACATGCAGTTTCCTATACCCATTAGACACCGCCCACCCTCATCAGAATGTCTGACTTAAAATGTCTGCACCAGGCTAGCAATACCCACGCGAAATTACTATTATTATTATTATTATTATTATTATTATTATTATTATTATTATTATTATTATTATTATTATTATTATTATTATTATTATTATTATTATTATAAGGATGTAAGTGTTTTATACCAAACTAATCTGACCAACACATCAGCAGTATCACCGTTGTCATATAAATTATATACATTTAAGGAAATGCGGTCTGCAGCACAATCTTCCTCCATCCTGAAATTCAGAAATCCCTTCAAATATTTTTCACCAAAATATTCTTGGATTTTCAAGCTATAGTCTTGGTTTCAACATAAAAGGCAGTGTTCTACTTACATTCTCAAAATCAAGACCATTTACTAGAATATCTGCTATTAATCACAATTTTAATTAAAGTTATTTATCATGAGTTACTCAATAAAATATATGAAGTTTGTCGAAAACGTCGTGAAGCTTTTCGACCAATTTGCCTTCAAATGATGTATCTGATATTTGACATACCTTTGTCGGTTCGAGTGTGAGACAAGATAACTTGAACTGTTGGCGTTTCGCGAGTTTGAAATTGCAGGTATGGATTTACTATTAAATGTCATATTCCTATGTAAAAATATTACTTAAATCTCTGTCATATTAAATAATGAATATTAAAGTAACCATTTTTCAAAATATCTCCCTTTACAGATAGTAGTTTTTGCTAAGGACACCAGGACACCGAAGGTTCTTGCTGCACTATCTGTCTTCTCTCCATCGCGTACTGCAGCAACTTCAGCCATTATTCCTTTTCTATGCGGCTCATTTCATTTAATTGGCATTTTGGAGCTGGAATAAAGCAAGCAAACCTATAGAATCGAAGTAAACAACTATATGAAAGCTTTTATGGATAAAACTATATTACGTTGCAACTACCGCAAGCTATTGAAATACTGAACAGATAAACGTTGACTCAAATAAGTGTAAATAACAAGGATAATGGGCGCCACCTGCAAAACAATTGCAGGAATATTTAATTATGTAGAGCAACGAGCCACTCCCTCTCCCAAGGCGACGGTCATCAGGCTGACGAGGCTCCAGACTTGCTTTGTAACCTTACCTGTTGCTATATAACCCCCGAAATTAAATTTGGGTAACATGCCAGGTTCAGCCTTACTCCACTGACTAAAGACCCACTTAAAGTTTGATTCTATGACTTTACTCCCAGAATAAGAACTAATATGTGACAAACACCAACAAAATAAACAATTATGCAACCCACTTAGTTCTTGCTGTTTACATAGAGCTAATATACACAATACTACCCAACAAAATCATCTCTTCACGAGATTTATTCGTTTGCCGTCTACAAAGGCAAATTACACATCATTAAACTCACCAATAAAAATAGAACATCGAATAAGAACTAATATGTGACAAACACCAACAAAATCAACACTAATGCAACCCACTTAGTGCTGGCCGTTTACATAGAGCTAATATACACAATACTACCCACCAAAATCATCTCTTCACGAGATTTACTCGTTTGCCGTCTACAAAGGCAAATTACACATCATTAAAATCATCACTAAAAAGTTAGAACATCATTATACTTTTAACATACCTCCAGGTAAGAGCCCCACGGCACTCCACTGTTACCGTGAATCCTAATCTGGTAGAGAAAAGTACGACGACTATTTCTCTACATATGGATGCAACCTCCTTTACTAACAGCATCCCTAACCTTATTTACACTTCTTCGTCGACGTCTTGAATTCTTTCCAATTGCTGGCTGGACAGAAAGCGTTACATGTCCGGAGGCAAGCAAACAGCAAAATTCTCCATCAACTGAAGCTGCATACTCGGGTGACAAGTTCCAAACAAACACTTTCTTTTACAGAAAGTCCACTGCAAAGCCGGTAAGTCGTTGAGATTATACCATGTTCACTCCGTAACAGATACTCCGAACAATAGCAGATCGTATAGCAAACTGCGCAAATACGTCGCTCCCGCAGACCAGTACAAATGAGAAACACACAGTATCAGCATCAGAGTCAGAAACAGAATGAGAATGAGAATCAGAATCAGAATCAGAATGACTCGCCGCACACGCGTACCCACTTATATATGCTTGCTACACGTGGTTGTAGCGTCCTGAAAAGTTTAGTGGTAGCAACGCTCACACCGACACTTCTTCCCGCGTCACTCTGTCAACCTAAACCTCGCTCAAAACAAAGCCCTCGCATTGGCTATCGAGTATATGATGTGACATAGACCGTCCACTCATGTATGTCCACATTGATTCACTCCAATTCTTCAAACGATACAACCTGCCGTACCCCGTGTTTCAAAGCCACTTAGTTGCAACACACACAACCGACCTCAACCGTCCTTCCCGATATAGTCGCTGTTTTCCCGGTTGCACAATCCTTACGGCTAGGCCATATTTACAGACTCTTACCCAAACGGAAATTTATACAAAATATAATGATGAACATATGCAATGTTCCCTAACTATACATTCTTCTTATAACATTACGTTTTTACATGGTAAATAAACAAAATTACATGATTTTAACCTTACAAACTATATACGAAAATTTCCTAACCTAAAAACTCGGGGATCGTACATACGTACGGTTACAACGTCTTTTGCATTCACTAGCCTTATTTATGATGCTTACACCCTTACAATACGTCTTTAGTGGAATAATATCTACCTAAATTATCTCTTACGATATTTCTCTTGATGAAATTTACGAAATATAAAAATAAGGCAGAATCACAGTGATGGGCACTGCCAATATCACACTGACGGGCACAGTTCCCATCAGTGTGAAATACCATTTTACTTGTGTTTCATTGTTATACTGTATACACTGAGGTCATAGTGAAAACATTGATGAAATAAAAATGTATAATTCTCAAAGGTTCAGAAATTACAGTGGTGCGAAACTAATGCCCATCATTGCTTTCTCAGTTGAAAACATCACAGTTATAGGCACTACCATTTGTAGGTTATTATTAGTTGGTGTAAATTCAATAAGTATCTAAAAACGTAATTATAACTCACGCTAACATAACTAAACAGAAGATTCGGAATATATAGTAGCATATTTACTTACCTCCCTAATAACTGGATACACTCTTCTTAAGAATTTGATAAGGATTTAGTAACAAACCAAATGCTGGGTCTGTACCTTAATTAAGGCCACGGTCGCTTCCTTCCCATTCCTTGGCCTTTCCTGTCCTATCGTCGCCATAAGATCTATCTGTGTCGGTGCGACGTAAAGCAAATAGCAAAACTATCAGTACCAAACAAACACGGATTCCACAACACTAACACACAGATCATGGTTGTGCTCACTGCGTGGCCACAAACCATGGAAGTTGCATAGCAATAGATGTAAGAGTACTTTTGACACAGAGGTACAAATAATGGGTGCATACTGCTGCCATAAGGCTTTTATTACACTCCTTATAGTTTCAGTGTCCTTTATTATATTGATACCCATCACTTTATGGTGCCCTAGTTTTACTTTCAGCCGGGCTGAGTGGCTCAGACGGTTGAGGCGCTGGTGTTTCGACCCCAACTTGGCAGGTTCGATCCTGGCTCAGTCCGGTGGTATTTGAAGGTGTTCAAATACGTCAGCCTCGTCTTGATAGATTTACTGGTACGTAAAAGAACTCCTGCGGGACTAAATTCTGGCACCTCGGCGTCTCCGAAGACCGTAAAAGTAGTTAGTGGGACGTAAAGCAAATAACATTATTATTATTGTTTAGTTTTACTTTCCTCTTCTGTATTACCATTCACACATTTTCTTATAATGTTTTTATTACCTGTATTTCATACGCAATAAAGAAAGTGGAGACAAGCTGCAATATTGCGATTATGTAATTCAACTGAGGAAGTAGTTCATAAGTTCGATGTCATTGGAATGTGAAATGTGAAATGTGACTGTACAGAGGAATAACTTGAGAAGGTCAAATGAAATAAACAATGAAGTTGGTAAGTCGAAGAAGAAGGCCTAATTTTCGTGCACAGTAGGTTGGCTATGCTGGCGCTACCTTTCACTTTTACTGAGCTTATGAGTATAATTGTATTATTCTACCAGAAAGTGATTTGAATGTTCTCATTATCACTGTTTCGTAAAACTCAACATAGTTCTTTTTTACGGTGTTCAGTGTGACTGAAAGCTTACACAACGCAATGAAGATGATAGAAGATCTGTAGGATTTATTGACTCATGGCTCATAGCCTAGAATCTGGAAGTTTATTTCCTTTTCCTTGTTTTATTGCTTTGAAAAGCCGCTACAGGGGTACTTACACATTATAGGACGTAATTATCAACCACAGTTTCCTATGAAATACATCCGTGTGTTTATTATTTGCTATCTAATATTAAAATTGGCCTATCTGTTTCATGTTCAGTACTGCACCCATAAGCGAATGTGCGTAATTAATGCATAATTAAATGTTCAATTTTTCGCATATGAGAATACAGCAGTAGGCTGGGAAAAGATTGCAGTCTAACAAAGCAACTGCTAGGCGCCGTTCAGACTGGAAAATACATCCACAGAATACGTTTTAAGTCACGGACAGGATGTAGCTAGCCTGAGTGGTACGTCCAATTAGCTTTTATGATACCGACAGGAAGTGAAAGTTTTCTACCCAGTTCCCACGTGAATCCGCGCGATTGGAATGCACTTGACCCAGAAGAGTGAGTGAGACACGAATAATAACCATCATCCCTTAGCAGAAAATGGAAGAACCCAAACTACCAAGAGCGCGAACGTCTCAGCCAATCACAAAATTGAAATTTTAATGGCTTGTCATAGCGGGAATCTACAGCTAGTATTTCGCGATTTGGTGACCGAAGTAGCTGTAAAATATTGTGTCCTGACTTCCAAGCAATATTTAAGGATTTATCAGTGCAAGTGTGTGGTTAATCAGTGGTTAAATAAGAAATTTTCAACTTTACATGGAAGGGTGGAATCGCCCAGGAAGCGAACCGTCATGGCGGGAAGACGTCATGCTCTGACAGAAAATAGAGCCAGTGACGCGCGACGTCGTAGAAATTAATCTGTGATCATTTCTCATAACGCAATGTAACACATAAATCGGACCGAAATTAGGAAGATTTTGAGCACATTTTCTAAAACTCTAACCTACGGACACATGATAAATCGGTCCCAAGTGCAGGATTATTACGCCACATCCCTTCCACAGGACTATTTTCGAAGTGGGGGAGGACTGTTTACAAAAGCAAAGACACCAGGGTGGTGAACCTCAGTCTCAATCGCACTCTCAATCGCAGTCTCAACCGCAGTCTTGTAGAAGATCAGTAGTCTCGTGGTAAACTTCAATCTCGTCGGAATTCTCAGTCCTGTGAGAATTCGCAGTCTTATAAGAATCTTCAGTGTCTTATACAGTAGTTGAAATCCGAGTGAGTAATGTACTTATTTGTGAGAGTAATATCTTAGCCGAAAATCAACACTTTGACAAACGTTTATTCAACTTTAGATCATGCAGATATAATCAGGCAATTAAATTAACAAATGACAATGGTAGTTATGTTCTCAACACTTGCCATGAATGAACTTAAGGTGCTAGGACCGAGGTGAACATTGAATCTCGTCGTAACACGTAGCTGCATCACATTTTTTCCTATTTCACGTGTAGCTCGTATATTTCGTGGAAAAGTCATATGTTGGAGAACGATTATTATAAAATTCTCCACATCATTAGGAACATTACATGTAAATTTTTCCACACTCTCATAGAACTATTATTGCAAGTGAGATATTTGGAAACAGAATTAGTCCAGCCAGTTACAGGAAAAAAAACTTTGTTTTCATAATTGGAATACTGCCGCAGTTAGACCTTGAGTCCAGTGTCATGGTCAGAGAAGGTGAATAACCAATAATCCTTTACACAAACAATCTGAGAGGGGTGAGAGAGGCAACAGCAGGCAGGTAGCGGAGTACGAACTTTCGACTTCACGTCGGGTGATCAATGCAGTGTCATTGATTATTCTTCATAGGTGTGTTAAAATGCGAGTGTTAATATAAATATGGACGTGTGCAACGATATTGTAAAAATGCATCAAGTTTGCGTGTGTGACCTCTTGGATAACATCAGCTTGAAGATGAAATACTAATTCATCATGATGGGGTCCGGAGGATGATCTGACCTGCCTCCAGCACAAATAAGGTAAATGAGCAAAATGTAATCTGTAAACAAGCAAGGCTATGAACAGTCGATGATCAAAAATGTAGTCTAGAATTTTAGATAGGACGGTAAATAACTCACGGATCGGATAGTAATTATAAAATTACGATAATAATAATAATAATAATAATAATAATAATAATAATAATATTTATTATTATTATTATTATTATTATTATTATTATTATTATTATTATTATTACAGATAAGTGTTAGCGTGTGTTATTTGCGCAGTTTTCTTTTAATGTAAGTCATTTTGACATGTAGAATCCTATTTTACTAAGAAATTTACATACGGTAGTGCAGATTTTTAAAGTGATGATAATAATAATAGTTGTGGTAATGAGCGGTATTTTGTTGACACTTTGATTTTGTGGATGCTGCCATGTTAGTTTAAATGTTTATTTTTGCTATTAGCGCATTAGGTTTATTATTTCATGTTCTGTAATCATTATTCAGATGACCGTTTCCGGTAGCTCTCACAATTTGTATTTCGCGACGATGGTTGATACGCGAAGATTTAATTTCTTTGTGTAAAGCGGGTTACACAGTTCGATAGCCGTGTTTTTGAGTGGCATTCTCGTTATTTCAGTTATTTAATTAGTGACAGGAAGCCATTGATAAGTTAGCTCTGATATTTCATAAGATGTGAAACGGTGGATGATCAAAGTAACGAGGAAAGTAATAGTAATATCCCTGATGTTCTGTGGTGAGAAATGGAAGATCTGATATTTGGACCATGTCATTAAATTAATAGTGTCGTATAAATGGATGCGTGAACGACACAGTTATTCGCCCGCCGGATACGAGCGAGGCCGTATTATGAGTTACTACGTCGAGAATATTGATGAATAAACAGAATTGAGAGATGAATTATTTAACCGAGAGTGTTAAATATATGACGACATGTGTTATGGTTGTAGGCGGAAAGCCTGTAGTGCTTCAAATAGTTTCCAGGGAAAATAAATGCTCGGAAAATATGCAATCGAGAGCCCGAGATAAGTTGTGAACAGAGCGACTGATCAATGCGTGTTTCGACAGTCAAGTCTAATCATTGATGACATGTAATGCGAATAATTATTGTCCGTAAAGATTGAATAAGGTCATGTCCAGATATTTTAGTCTGAGGTTAGAAGGTTGCCATCAAATTCACATAATTTTTGCTACTTGGATCAGGGTAACATTTGATGCTTCTTCATTGCGCATATTTTTTTAAAATTTTATATGGCAGCGATTTTTGGGATCTAGATTTTTTATTATATAATTTCTTTGTATATATTTTGTCATCGTATTATTATTAAATCTGATACGTGAATTGTGTTTGTTTTAATGTCTGTAAATAGAATAGAATAGGCGTAGTCAGATTATTTTAATTTCAGTATTTCTTAGGAGCAGTGTTTCTCCACTGACATGTTCATTTATGTAAATAAGATTTCATGTGTTAGGGTAAGAGATCATCGATTAGTTCATAGTCAAAAATATAGTAGTGGGATGCTCATATAAAAGGCAGTCAGTAATCACCAAGTCTTAAAAATCCACTACATTTCAGTTAGGCAAATGAAGCGATCTTTAATAAGTAGTTGTATCACAAGTGCCGTAAATGAATGACATAAATTAGATGGGATCTGCCTCCATCTAGAGTTGGTACCACAAAAATATGCGTGCACAATGAAAATGCAAACAGCGGCAAACTAGGTAAAATTAATTATGTAAAGGGATCGCTTTCATTTCAGATGTAAACCTGAGGCACTTGGCCTAATTAATTTGAGTAATTTTAAGAGTCCAGGCTATCACAGTCCAGTAAATAAGGTTTAACAAATTAAATGAGTGGTGGTAGCAATTAGGTGTTCAGTTCAGTAAAAATTTCCATGTTTTTAGCCACAAGCAGTTTAAACAGGTGGCAAAGATTATGTAACAGAAAAGTACAACGTTCATGGTTGTTTTCCTTTTCTCTCTTTTCATCATTATTACACATGGTCAGTGTATTTTGTTATTATTTAAGAGTGGGGTGCTTCCCAAATGAATTTAAACATGAGTTAAATATTTGACAGACACCTTAACGCCAATCTCAAATGGATGGATAAATAAATCAATTAATTAATTACTGAATGTGTTGTGAGAGGACATTTTCAAGGTATTACAAATCGTTCATCCAAATGAGACTATTTCTGACCAGTGTTTAAATGTGGTCACGTTATCGTCATGGAGACAATGATTCGATATAATTCTGAACACTAAAATTTAATCGACATTCAGTCGAGAATTTATTAACGCAGATAATTAATTTATTGTAATGCAGATCTTTCAATTGTTTTAAATTTTAGTTTCATTTCACACTATTTCATTTTACACCAGTTTGCTTTCATTTACATTTTAAAATTTTGTTAAATAAACCATTTTATTTATTTAAATTTTAATTCAGTCTTTGGGTACCGTTATTTAATAGTTTAGTTTACCCCATCTTTCATTTCCTCACCCCCGATCGACGTGTGGCCCAGTAACCCGAGGGATCGAAGGACGCACCACCCTTGAGGAAGAAGAGTCTATATGCGGCGGTGGGTATATTTTTAAATGTCATTATTTTTAAGGAGCAGCCGGCGCACATATCAAGAAAGAAGACCACCGCATTTGGGTGCTTCAGAAGGGCACAGTACTGTGCAGGCCTAAATAATATTTTGTTGATTTTGAGGAATATCCCACTATTTAGCTATATCAATAAAAAATTCATTGACTTTCTAATTGACTAACTGTATAGAGTTTGACCGTAACCAGGCTAAATAACGTTAAATGATAAGGCGTACAGAAGATCATGCATTCAAAAAGCATCCCCCACCCCTACCTCCACCCACACACACACACACACACACACACAAACACGCACACAGCCACACACACATACATGAATGTATGGTTCATGTTGCGACCAGGGAAATAATTTCAATACTGCAGCAACACGTATCTTCCCATGAAACAAGAAATAGACAACAGGTTGGATGTTTGTATTTGAGTGTTTTGAACTTTTGAATTGCTCTCCTGAAAAGAAAGGAAAATAGCGCTTTGTATTTTGCCAGTAGCCTTCGTGTTGAATGTCGAAGTGTACACCAGTCTGTAATGGAAACATATTTAATATCGTAATAATGATGTTTGTTAACGCTTCTTCATCTGTGATTGGTCTTAAGGAACGGCAGTACAGAGGAAACTTTACCTGAAAGCGATGTTTGAAAATTGGGTTACTGATCCTGGTTTGTGGCATTTGAACGTTCGTTGATGTCGACCAGTTCAGTTAGGAGTCTGATCATCTGCGCCACACAGCCCGAATTAACGTATTTAAAAACAAGTTAATTTTCTCTCCACATTTTTTGTATATTGATTTATTTTAAGGTCTTTCAAGTCTTGAGTTCGTCTGTCCCATGAGCCTCCAGTCCAATATCCTGCGTTACAACAAAATATGTTGGAGGACATTTAGCTCAAATTATCTGGACTTAACAAACTGGGTTGTTACCCTGGGTCTCTACATATAGTCACAGTCGTCAAATAGAGCACCAGCAATAGAACTAATACAACACTGACAATTATTTCATTCATTTCCTAGTGTATTCGTGAACGTGCCTTCGTGAACGTGCCTAACTATCCCCAGAGAGATTGATTCGTAAATTCCACGTTAATACTGGATACTAGATATGGTATCATATTTCAGAATAATACCAATGTAGTATAAAATAATACCGATGGATGTCGTCATGTTGGCTTAGTTCAGTTAACATTCCATGTCTCTCAAAAAATAAGAAACTTCGGCTTTCACTTCCATAGATTTGAGAAGAAAACACAACAAATGTGTTAATTAAATGTCAATAACTGCACCGAGATTTTATATTCCTTACCATAATATTGACAGTCTTCGTAATCCTTTCTTATTGGTGTTAATATAGATTACAATAAGATAAGAATAACGAAATATGTGCCCCGCAATATTATTTGGGATTCAGTGTATATGAATATAAAATCTTGTGAAACGTTGTAAACAGAATGGTACCCAGGGAACAATTAGATTAGATATTTCATAAATGTTTCAGTGTCAAAATATATAACTAATAACTTGCACCGTGCGTTGAGTGGTAAGGACAACGTGACATCACATTACACATGTTATCATTTGAAGTAAGTGCATATTTGGCTGCAGTACATGAAATTAAATAATATCCCAGAATTTCTCACGCAACTAAAGTAAGAGCAGAGATGAGTGTTTGGAATCCTTCTAAATCTTTCATCGCATATAACTGTAAACATGTTTGAAGGTTATTATTTATAGAATCATAGTTAATTCTAAGTTATTACGACACGATAGATTTATGTTGCCACCGTCTCCGAAATGCACGCATCGATTTGGTTTCCACGCACGAAGTGCTGATGACAATACTGAAAGTGAAACAGAGAGCTTTCTAAAGTGACAGTCTCTCGCTCAATCATGGTAGCGGAGTTCTTGTATGTGAATATTCACCTCAATGTCAACGAAAGAAGCTGTAGAAACTCTCGTTGTCCTGACGTTGACGCCTGCTCCGCAAGCTATAATTTGGGAACCACTTATTAGTTTGGTGTGGAGTTCCGATATGTGTTTGGTCATTGATGTTATCTGTTGCGTACTAGATCTATCATTCTCTTCGCTTGTATTCACTGATGAGCGTGTTCTCACCTCTCAGATACAGATCTTGGAGCGTCTAAAATTACTACCACTCTGTATTCATCGTCAAATAAACTTAGGACATGCGATATGCAGATACTTAAGATAACATCCATGATAATATCTATGTGTTGAAGTTAATAAAACGCTCTAGCTGTGGAGAGTGGGCTGTAACGGGACAGAAAAAGTCCTCTACTTAATGTGAGGCACGCCTCAGCTGTGAGGTGCTGATTATCTTAATTGATACGATGTAAAGACTCGGCCCTGGGAAGTGCATTATGATATAAGGTGTAGTTAATATCTGGCTAAGCCATTTACTCTATAAAGATTGTCGTATTAGATGTAAAATATTTGATTATCTTATACTGTAGCAAATCACAAAGATGGAGAACAAAAAATAATGGCGGAATAAAGAGTACAAGTGAGCTGCTGAGCGCAACAGTGGTATAAGCTAGATAAAGCAAGTTAATGTGAGATACTTGTGGCTTACCTGGTAACGTAAGAAACACAGTATTTTATGGCAATTGTGTATTCCATAAAGTCTGGCCAACTTATTCGTTATATAACGGTCTCTGTTAAAATGTATCGAAATAATATACATTAGAACTTATAACAATCCTAGTTACATCACCATTGCGCTGAAATGTATCTGCACGTAAGAAACAAGGAAAGTGATTGTTGAATAATGTTGGACTTTTAGCACCTAGGGGAACAACATTTACTCCCAGCAGCTTTCTAAATGTTCTAGCATAAATTTTAACCATAATAATAATAATATTATCGTGTGGCTATTTCTAGCCGAGTGCAGCCCTTGTAAGGCAGACCCTCCGTTGAGGGTGTGCGGCATCTGCCATGTGTAGGTAACTGCGTGTTATTGTGGTGGAGGACAGTGTTATGTGTGGAGTGTGAGTTGCAGGGATGTTGGGGACAGCACAAACATCCAGCCCCCGAGTCATTAGTAATAACCAATGAAGGTTATAATCCCCGACCCGACGGGGAATCGAAGCCGGGATCCTCTGACCAGAAGGCCAGTACTATGACCATTCGGCCAGCAAGTCGGAAAATTGTAACGATTACCCGTAATCAGTTTACTAGATATATTTATAATCATGTAAGAAAAAAACCTTTTCCACATCCTCCATATTTTCTACCTTAGCTTCCTCACTATTGTGCTAGTTGCTTTACGTCGCACCGACAGAGATACGTTTTATGGCGATGATGGGATAGAAAGGGCTAAGAGTGGGAAGGAAGCCGCCGTGGCCTTAATAAAGGTAGAGCCCCAGCATTTCCCTGTACCTTAATTAAGGCCAAGGCCACTTCTTTCCCTCCCTCAGCATTGTGAGAAAGCACACTAGAAGAAAACAGACTGTGAATACGTGGTATATATTTCAAAGTGTCACGAATATCCCTGAACTTATTAGGCTTTGACGTGGAATATTTTAGTGTAAGGTCAAAGATTTTCAGAATAACAGTATGTTGCTGTTTACTTTTTTGGTCTTATAGCAAGATTGGACCAAGATATTTGAGATTCTGAAAATGATTGGAATCAGATACAGACAAAGAAGAATTATCAACAATCTGAACAAAATTCAGTCTTCAGTGGTAAAAATCGAAGGCTATGGAAGAGAAACATCATTCCGGACGAGGGTGGGGTAAGGGTGGACGTTTCCCCTCTCCTTTTCAGTGTTAATATAGAACAGGCGGTAAAAGGAATCAAAGAGGAATTTGGATAAAGAATCACAATCGAAGGAGAGGAAATCAAAATTCTGAGATTTGCAGATGCTATTGTACTTTAATCAGAGTCTGCAAAATATCTGGAAAATGGCTTAATGGTATCAGCACAGTCTTAGAAAAGAAATACAAGACGAAAATAAATAAATCCGAAACAAAAGTAGTGGGTGCGGTTGAATGAAGTCAGGTGATGCATGAAAAAATAGATTAGGAAATGAAGTAGATGAATATTGTTACTGGGTAGGAGAATAATGAATACAAAGTTACTAGTTCAAGTATTTGTGATAGCAGGACTAAGGAGGACAGAAAATGCCGACAATCAAGTAAGGCCTTTCTTAAGAAAAGAAATACGCTCCCTTGGACTTTTATCTGGAGCGTGGAAATGTATGAATGTGAAACATGGACGATAACTAGCTCAGAAAGAAGGAGAAGAGAAGTTTTCGAAATATGGTGTTACAGAAGATTGCTGAAGGTGAGATGGGTAGATCGAATCACGAATGAAGAGATACTGAATCGAATTGGTGGAACAAAAACGATGTGGCTAAATTTGACCAGAATACGAGATAGAATGATGGGACACATCTTCAGACACCCAGGACTAGTTCAGTTAGTTTTTGAGTGAAGTTTAGGCGATAAAATGGGCTAGGGTAAGGTATGAATATAACAGATTAGAGTAGATGTAGGTTGTAGTAGTTACGTAGAACTGAAAAGTTTAGCACAAGGTAGGGTGGCATCCAGAAATGCACTAAACCAGTCTATGGACTGATGACCCAAACAACAAAAGCAACATTTACCCAGCTACCTTGAATTTTGTCGTCTGAATAACAACATTAGACTCACTACATTGCTGCTCAACATAGAGCTTCAAGACTGCAATGCGACTTGAAGAAACAGGTGTTTTCTCCTCTGTAAATACGCAGTTCGTTATTTTCTCGG
This sequence comes from Anabrus simplex, assembly GCF_040414725.1. NCBI lineage: Eukaryota > Metazoa > Arthropoda > Insecta > Orthoptera > Tettigoniidae > Anabrus > Anabrus simplex. Next base: position 249,690,921 of record NC_090266.1, read on the forward strand.
CTAAACGATTGGTCTTTCGGGGTTAGATGAATATTACACTGGAAAAGAAAAATTTCCACTGTGCAGAAGAAATCAGTCGCTTCAAAACAAGGGAATGTGAATGGGTTTAATCCACTTGTTTAGAAGATAGTGTTCGTCGGAGAAAAACCGATGATATCGGTATCTCAATTTGAGTATTAAGGAGGGTTAAAATACTCATGCACTGACCCCTTCAAGTTAGCAGAGTACGGTAATTAACTGGCAATATGGCAAATATAATTATGTATTTTAATTGTTTGAAGAGGATAAAAATGAACAACCAAATAAGGAAGTCAGTCTGATTCGATGTAGTTGTTTACATCACATCGCAAGAGACATCAACATTAAAAACGATGCTGAAAGTTGCTGCGTACAAATCTTGCCAGAACTCCGTAACATTAATAATAATAATAATAATAATAATAATAATAATAATAATAATAATAATAATAACATAATATATATCCTGAAAAGTGTAACTATTTCAGTAGGATATAGCAGCAAATTCATTAGTTAAATTAATTAGTTTTGCAAATGTGAAATTTAGATGTACAGTAATTCATCTAACCAATGAGGAGCGACATGAAATATACTTAAAGAGAAATAAATCTGCTGCAGTAGCATGCCCCCCGATCTATATAGGTGCGCCAGCTCTCATCATAGCACTGGTTTAGTCTTACCGGCACAATTCTTAAATATCAAAAATCTGAATGCAAAGCTCAACATTAATATGAAAGGTTTCGAATACAAAGTTACTAGTTCGAATATTTGTGGTTTAAGAAACTCTTATTACCCGTAATGCTAAACGAAATGCCCTTATTATCATAAACAATTCATCCTCATTAGTTTCAGACAAAATATTTCACAACAAGTTTCCTTATTGTTGAAATGGCTTTAGACAGCATCGTCCTTCACTGTGACACATAACCTTTGTCTTTGTCTTGCCAGAGACAATGCCACACCACACAGAGAAAGAGATCGTTAGTAATAATGTCGAACTACGAAGCAAGAAGACAGGGTAAATATTATATGACCTCTGACTTCTCCATCATTGCCATATGTTTTTGTGGCTGTTAAAAATAACTGCAATTATAAGTAAGAGTTCAGGTACAGTTTAAATCAACACACGACAGTATTAGCATTGCGTTTCTGGATATTACAACACTTTAGTATAAAGAAAACACCTGCTTAAAACTGGGAATGAAAATATATGAAGCCTCTTTGAAATTCCCTTCCTCCGAGACATATCTGAATTAAGCAGTACAATCTGTACATAAATCATTCTGCAATGATAGGAATCGAGGGCTTTAAAAAAGAAGCACCACTGCAGCTTGTCCCCTCTCATTTTCAATGGTTATACAGGAAAAGTGGTAAAAGAAATCAAAGAGGAATTTGGAGAGGGATTCACGATCCAAGGAGAGGAAATCAAAACACTAGAGATGATATTGTTATTTTATTTGCGTCTGCAGAAGATCTGGAGAAATTATTGAACGGTATGAACACAGTCTTGGAAAAGGAGTACAAGATAATACTAAATACATCCAAAACAAAAGTAACTGACGGCAGTCGAAGTCAAGTTAAACAGGAAATACTGGAATAGGAAATGAAGTCTTAAGTGGAGTAGATGAATATTTGGTTGGAAAGCAGAATAGCTATGGCGGAAGTAAGGAGGACAAAAATTGAAAACTAGTACTAGCAAGAAAAGCCTTTCTTTAAAACATTTCTGCTCACTTCGAACTTTGATATAGGAATTAAATGATCTTGAATACTTTCTTCTGGAGCGTGGCAATGTATGGATGTGAAACATGGACAGTAACTATCTCAGAAAGAAGGAGAATAGAAGCTTTTGAAATGTGGTGTTAGAGAAGAATGCTGAAGGCGAGATGGGTGGATCTAACTGTGAATGTTGAGATACTGAATCGAAATGGTAAGAGGAGACCGATTTGGCGAAGAACACCCAGGAGTAGTGTAGGCCCATCTTAAGACACTCAGAAACTCAGTTAGTTTTGAGGGAGGTGTAGGTGGTAAGAACGGTAAGGGTAGACCAAGACATGGATATGGCAAAAGAGTAGATCAAGAATGTAGTACTGACATAGAAATGAAAAGGTTAGCACAAGATGGGGTGGCATCGAGAGCTGCATCAAACCTATCTATGAACTGTTGACCTAAACAACAATAACACCTTACCTTTACAATCATTGTTATTTCGAGGTCATGTCTCGAACTCTGAACTCCTTAAATGGCATCATGAATAATTGAGAAAGGTTATTTTAACCTCAGCTGTTTATCTACTGATATCACAGAACAAATACCATTCTCAAATTAACACCACCAATATTGAGTACATAATATGCATTGACATGAATCGTCATTCAAGAGAAGACCAGTGACATCATTAATTGAGATTGAGTTTTGGTTGTGTTTCAGCACTTCCCTAGGGCAAGAGTGGAAGGAATAAGGAACCTTTGGCAGTCGTGGAAGACGATGGAAGTCACACCTCTAAACTGCGAACAACGAAGATCCTATTCTGTAAGATAGTTAAAAGGTCAATGAGAGATATTTTCAGTACAGGTGAACAGTTCCATCTTTAGCTCTCCCGCACATAAACAAATTTAGTTAATGACTGGACCTTGTGTCTGTTAAATCATCAGCCAAGAGACTGGTGGTATCCTAAAAATACTAACACCAAGGGTTATGCGTTTAGAGGGAAACCGCAAAAACAGATGGTGGGTTCACGATAGGGCACGATGTGGAGATAGGTAGTTTCCCATTACTTTTCTCGCGACTGTAATATTTTATTCGCTTACCAAATTGTACAAGCTGTATTATTTCACTGTTCTTTTCAGAAAACGATACATTTTGTCATGGTGTGCATGTTAGTTGGTTTTGATGGCGGGGACATTTGCAGAAGAGATACAACCCTGGAAGTATGAGCAAATAAGACAACTAAAGGTAAATATAAAAGGCAATGGTTGGATTCGGTAGAACACACGAAGTTCAGCACTAGTTTCTTGTAAAGAATAATAGAACCTCCACCGTTGCAAACAAAGGCATGCAGTTGTTGATCACTAGATAACTGATAATGGAAATTTTAGTTTAGTATCTGTATAATACCGTAATACTATTTTGTGTTTAACATTTCCTTACATGCTGATAAATCCCTCTGTTGATTATTGGTAGAGCGTCAACTCCCGGATTCTAAAATTGCTGTTTCAAACCCAGTAGAGATTATCAACTATTTTATTTTTTTGCTAGTGGCTTTACGTCGCACCGACACAGATAGGTCTTATGGTGACGATGGGATAGGAGAGGCCTAGGAGTTGGAAAGAAGCGGCCGTGGCCTTCATTAAGGTACAGCCCCATGATTTCCCTGGTGTGAAATTGGGAAAATACGGAAAACCATATTCAGGGCTGCCGACAGTGGGATTCGAACCCACTATCTCCCGGATGCAATATCACAGCCGCGCGCCTCTAACCGCACGGCCAACTCGCCCGGTTATCAACTATGTTAGGGTGGAAAAGAGCCCATTAGCACTGCAGTTTATATGATGTAGGTATTTAAAGATTTCTGGTGACATGTTGGGTGCCTACTTGGCAACATTTATTAAAACTCAGAAAAATGTTCTCGTTTTTCTATTTACTTACGTCACACCGACATAGACAGAACTGATGGCGACGATGGGATAGGAAAGCAATTAACTGGTGTAAAAGCGGGTTACCTTGGGAAACCATCTTCAGGGTTACCGCCAGTAGGGTTCGAACCCACCATCTTCCAAATCCAAGCTGCCAGCTACGTGATTCAGATCGCCTAACCAACTCGCTCGGTTAAACCCCGAAATATGTTGCCTCAATAGAGCTCCCGTTTCTCTAACTTCGGGCAGATTAGAATGAAAGGGCCAAATTCTCACTTCGGCAGCCTATATGGTGAAAAATAGAAATATTCATTCTATTTAGTCCTATTTAATCATGGCTCTGCCAGCGTTTCCTCTCAGTGTGGCAGCGAGCTCAGAAGTTGGATTGCAGGCATTTTTATTTCCCTAGCGGACCGTCATTGCATTGTCCTACAGAAGAGGCTTGCAGTGATGTCTCAACAGCGCACTAGCCATCCAGCGTCTTGGAAATGTGTAGCAATCCAAATGATGAGCCCACTGCCACAATGGGGCGAACCGCTGATAATCTCTCAATTGAAAAGCCTTAAAGAACTTTCATTCACATCCTAAAGGCAAGGCCTTGTCTCTGCAACCACACTTGTCTCTCCTCCGCTGAGCGTTTCAGGTGAACATGGTTTTTCAAATTCATCCTGTCCATCACGGAATCCAGATACTTCTTCCTCGGCCTTCCTCTTCCCAATTTACCCAGAACGTTTCCTTCCAGCATAGTCGTGAGGAATGTGTTACGTCGAAGTGTTTGGCCACGGAATTTGGTTTTCCTCTTTTCTACAGTATTGATCAATTCCCTTGTTTCATCTATTTCCTTAAGGACCCTATTGTTTGACTTTTTCTCTGTCCAACTAATTTTCAGCATCCTCCTCCATATCCACATTTCCATTGCTTCCAGACTGTTGTGCTAATACCCATGTTTCGCAACCATACAACAATACATTCAACACAAACATTTTGGCAAATTCTTTCCTAAGTTTAATATTCATGTTCCTGTTTGTCAGAAGCTGTTTCCTGTTAATGAAGGCCTGTTTAGCTAGAGCAATTCTCCTCCTGATTTATGTGGTGCACCTGTTGTTCTGAGTGATAATGCTTCCCTAGTAACAAAATTCTCTTACTTGTTGTACAGTTTCATCTTAATGTTTATTGGTATCCCTTCAGTTGATTTCTTGACAACTAATACTTTTGTTTTAGAGGTGTTCAGTTTAAATTTTGATTCTTGTAGTGTTGATCTTAAAACTCGTAGCATTTTACTTATTTGCCTCTCTGAATCTGCAATTAATGCAATGTCATCGACAAACCTTATACAGTGGCTTCCTTGTCCGTTAATTTTAATTCCTTTGGTTTGTTGCGAGCTGTTTGTGCTTACCTTACGTAAAAAAAAATCTCCCCTTCGAATTGGTGCTCTTTTCTCCGTCTGCTGTTACGAACTGTCGGCTTCCCGGCTGCTTGTACTACTGCTGTCACTGCTCGCCTGCATGGCGCATCAACTCTGACAACACGCCTATAGTATTTTCTCGATCTACCCCGCTGGCATATATATATGGCCTTGTGTCGTTCATTCGGCAGGTCAGTTGTGGTATAACCTTGTTTAAGACAGTGGGAGCTGCAACTCTGTACACGGCTGAACCGTGTCCATTTTACTTGTAAACTTCGTGCTGGACTTCTGTCAAGGGTGAGCAGACACTGCTTCTTTCTATCATTTAACGTGCCCTACCTTGCTGTACTTGCGCTTCGCCGTAGTAACGAAAATTGAACTTTGGTCCCTTCAGGACACACCTGAGTATTCGTGCAGCGCAAATGTTCTGCCTTTTGGACATTTATATTCCTAAAATGTGGTGTAAAATAGTGTACTGGACAGCTGATCTAGAATTCTAGCCCATACACATTCCTACATTCTGAGATGAACTTTTGCATCGCGTCTGTTAGTGCTGGGGACTTGGCGGCTTGATCCTTATCCTATCCCATTCCTCCGTTTCTTATTTTCTTGTTTTCTTTTCTTATCCCATCTATCTGTTAACTTTGCGTAAAAATGGTGCTTGCTCAAAAGATGTGGTCTGCTAATTTAATTTGTATGTTCATCGGTTAGCTTCAATTTTATTATCGCCTCTGCGCATGCATGTGTGTTTTAATCCCTTCTGGGATCACTTGTTAGAATTCCTATTTTTTTCTCTAATCTACCAAAAGGATCACTCCCTGGATTGGAGATTGGTTTATTTCTATTCTGAATCTCTAGAATTGTTTGGCATGTGGTTACACTTTTTGATGTCCTATTGTAAACATTGTATCAATTTGTGAGCTTATCTAGCAAGTCTATGACACTACCAACTTTGTATTCTACTGGCACGAGCCTGAAACTTTATTTGATGTACCTCCCTTCTAGCGTATTGTGTAATATAATGCAAAGAAACTGATTTCTGAATCTATGGGTTCCCTCCCCCTTTTTCTCTTTCCCCTAATTGAAGTGTCGGAACATATGTCCAAAGATTGTAGTGATTGGTGCTTAGGAATTCGATTATGACGATGTAATCAAATCTTGTATCACGTACGTGTTTTAAAATCAAACTTAATGCTTTTGTCACGCCGTATGCTGGTTCATACTATTTGTTCTGATGTAAAGATAATTTGTTACCCCTTTGAGATTGGTATAATATATTTGTTATTTTCAAACTTGTTTTCCAAAATTCTCTTTCACGAGTTCCTTTCCCCTATTACTTCTGTTTTCACGTGTACCTACCACGGCAATTCTCTTGGGTAGCGGCCCTTTAACTTCTTTATGCACATGTATGGAGCTCTGAATTGCACTGTTTACGGTAATGTTGACACGATGTATTGAACTGTTATATTCTCATGTTGCACGCTTCTCGGCACTCTGCGCGCTTGTGTACTGTCAGTTCTGAGTACTTTGATATCTTGTTGTCTAGTATCCCGATCAAGGGCACTGTCCTAAAAACAAATCTCAATTACAACGCTATTTCTAGCAAGTTGATAATAAGCAAAGACACTATCAAGTACAAAGAGCGTTACAGGTTTTGGCTTAAGTTTTGATATGGCCTCCTCAATGAATATGTTAAACAAAAATGGAGATAGCGCACAACCTTGTCTCACTCCCCTTCTAATGGATGCTGTCTTAACATTACCATTGATTTCTATTATTGTGCTTTGATTTTTGTACAGGAGTAAAATAATTCTTCTGTCCCTCCAGTCCATTCCTATAGTTTTCATGTTCCGAAAGAGTTGTTTCCAGTTTATTTTGTCAAAGGCTTTCTCTATATCCACAAATGCAATGTATGTTTTCCTGTTAACACTTAGTCTTCTTTCTAGAATAATTCTTAATGCTAGAAGAGCTTGTCTTCTTCCCTTCCCTGTTGTAAAACGAAACTGATCCTACGATGTATATTGTTCAATTTTCTTTTTAATCCTGTTCTTAATTAGCAGTGTTCTGGATGCGTGCGATAGCAGTGTTAGTGTTCTATAGTTGGAAGAGTCAGTAGCATTTCTTTTCATTGGTAAGGTAACTGTCCTACTTTTAGTAAAGTCTCCAGGAATTTCGCTATTGTAATAGCATCTTGCAATAATATTATACAGTAACTTAGTTGTTTCATTCTTTCTCCTAATCCCTTGAGAAGTTCTCCTTCAACTTGAATGTTTGTAAACATTTGCATTCGTTTAAATTAAATTAGAGTTTCCTTCTGTGAATTTAACATTTGTTATTATTATTATTATTATTATTATTATTATTATTATTATTATTATACTACTGAGCGAGTGGCAGTGCGGTTTCGGTCACGCAACTATGACCTTGGATTCGGGAGACAGTGAGTTCGAACCTCGAATGTCGGCAGCCTTGAAGATGATTTTCTGTAGTTTCCCATTTTCACATCAGGCAGATGCTGCAGCTGTACCGTAATTAAGACAATGATCACTTCCTTTGCACTCCTAGCTCTTTCCTATCTCATCGTCGCCATAAAATCTATGTGTGTCGGTGCGACGTAAAGCAAATTGTAAAAAATTACTATTATTATTATTATTATTATTATTATTATTATTATTATTATTATTATTAGCTCTTTTCACTAACCAGAATTATTGTTCAGAATGTTAAATTAGGAATGTCTTCCTGCAAATCCGAATTTCGGCCTTTACCGAAGTCTTCTTAATATTGTTCAACGTTCTTACAGCTCAGTTTTCCTTGTTTATACATTGTACGTGTAAATGTTCCAGGCAATTAATTTTCTTCCTCTCATCGCTTTATATAACGGGTTAGTTCGTGTGACTATTACTAGCATGGTGCAGCTCCTGTAAGTTAGACACTACGATTACGGTTGCAGGCGTCTGCCCTGTGTAAGAAACTTCATATTAGAGTGATGGGAGATTTGTTGTGCGTGGTGTATGAGTTTCAGAAATGTTGGGAACAGATAAACACCCACGCCTAAGAAGTTAACCATTTAAAATTAAAGTCACTCGACCAGGCCGGGAATCGAACGCGGGAATCCGAGGACGGAAGGCACTAACCACTTAGCCTTGGAATTATATATTGTGCTCATAAGGACCTTGGGCATGACACTCGTAAAATATGTGTTGCACAGGTGTCTGTGCTATTCTGTGTATTTGTAGTTTAATAGAGCAATTAGTTTGGAGGACGTAGAAATAGTCTATATGTTAGACCAGCTTCTAGGATGGCCACCTCTCTTTCCAGTTCTGTTTCCGAGTCTTGGTGAACCCGATTATGCACCTTCAAGTCAGTATGAGCTTATAGTAGAGTCAGGTATTGAGCCTCCTCCGACTGTATGACAAGCTACAATGTTAATGCCCAGACTACATGATGAGATTCTGTAAACATGAGTTGCCCACAATGCAGATAATTGAAGTGTAGTGTTCAGAATCCATATGATAGGCATGCTTAAAATATTTGTAAGCATATTCTTTGTCGTTAGAGAAAGTGTCAACCGGTGCGATTAAAGAGTTTAAGAGCTTTCTCGGGATTGTTCTCCGCTGTTCATCGTCCGTTTACAACATTAATCGGTTACTACATCTTGATAAATCTGCTCTGTATCCTTCAGTATGCGATGGTTAAAGTATTCGTTAGCCTGCGTTCTCTTTCACCAGAAATTAGGCCGAAAATTAAACTAGACGCTTATTATACAACTTTATATTTATCTTCGTAGGAAGATCTCACTAATTGTTTCAATGTACCCTCACTGGAGATTTCGTTTTATAATTGTAATTGTTACACATAAATATTTAACAAAGAGTGGTAACTAATTGGGGTATATCTTGCCTCGTTTTTCCAAGGGCACGAGTTGGTGTAATCTGCGTGTAACGCAGATTAATTCAATTACATCACTGTCACATAGAAAATAAAATAGGATCTTCATCAGAAAAGGGAATTGATTTCAACTTTCTAATCCAAAACCAATTTCGACTAAATCGTATCAGTTTTCAACAACAGTTTAGAGGGAGTTTAACTGTAAATATATTCGGACCAGTAAATTTATTTTCATCACTGAACGTAGTATTTTTTCATATTTAGCAAGAGTTATTTCGTTCCCCTCTGAACAGATCCATCGCTGTTGAGATACAGTGTTCAAGGCGTACTTGGTATTACAGAATCAAATTTGTTACTTTCATTTACCTGTCTGTCTCAACCTCGGCCTCTGCGATTTGACAATAGAAGAGGTACAGTAAGAGTGATGGTGGTAACACCATTGAGTGTCCGAAATTCGGTGGGTTTTACAGATGATATATCGTCGTTGCCGGGACATAACATAACATCCTATGTGATATATTTTTTGAGATATACTGACCCGCAGCACATACATTATGAAGAGCGAGAATGCCTTGAAAATATTTACACAATATTGCGCCTTAGATGGCGAAACCTTACTGGACAAAGTTCTAAACTAAAATATTTCCCACAGGAGGTTTTGTCCCGGCAGCGACTATATATAACAACACCTTTCCTATCCCATCGTCGCCATAAGACCTATCTGTGTCGGTGTGACGTAAAGCAGCTAGTAGTATCTGTGACGGTGCGACGTAAAACCAATAGTAAAAAAAAGAAGTAATGAATATGCATTCCTCCAGTACGGTACAATAAGGTTCATTTTCCTTCACAGAATGGCACAGGAAAATGAACACAACGAGCATGTTCTGATGGACTGCATATCCATGTGTCGCTGGGAGGCGTGTCCAGTCTGAAGGAGAATAATGGATAGGCGGGCAGGACTGTTGTCAAGACAAACTAGAAGTGAAGAGTTCGAGATTGACTTCATTCAACAGAGATCCGGTACCTCTGCCATGCGAAGATGATATCCAAACAGCCTAAAGATCTCCCGCACAGTACACATATGATTATTATTATTATTATTATTATTATTATTATTATTATTATTATTATTATTATTATTATTATTATTATTATTATTATTATTATTATTATTACTTATTGCTCTCATGTAGACCTTCTCTGAGAGAATTCCGATGATGCAGGCTAACCGAATAAGATGACTCTTATAAATCAAGTTTTCTTCTTCCTAAATGTCCCCACATCGTTCTCTTTTCAGTAACTTAGTACTTCATTTTCAGAAGTATCAAATACAAGTATCCGTGTCAGAGGAAAGTAAATTTCTGTTATTTGGAAAGGTTTCTTCACGTGAGTAATTCTATATTGATGTTTTCCTTATTTCTACCACCGTTGCTTCAGTAGCTATATTCATACAGTTCTTTCACTTTCAAATGAATTCGAATGCGTTCTTGAATGAAAAAACAAAGTAGTTAGATGCATAAATGGGATCCCAGGTAAGGAATCATATTGAGTTTTCTTGCAGGATCTGAGAATATACATTTATTGTGCAATCAACAGTAAATGCAACCGTTCAAATATTGCGTAAGAAGGCACATGCATTTTCAACTCTGCTATACGTCACTCAACAGATATCCGGTTTCTCTGCATTCGGTAGAGAAAGCACACCTCATAACATTCATTAGTTAATTCCTATTGCTAGGGGGCTTGGTCTCTGTGACGCTTTCGGCATTACAAGAAATGCATATTCCTCGTGTTAGACAAGGAGAAAAATCACACAGAAGAATTAAATAATTCAATACCTGTCCGCAAAAACTATCGTAAACACAAATAAAATCATTTTAAAAAGAGCCTAAGAACTGTAATCTCAAGAAAGGTATTCAATGTATACCCAAAAATTGCCGCATCTCCTTTTACTTACTAAAAATCTTATATTTCCAAAACAATTGAACAAATTTGTAGGCCTTAACTTCCAGAGCTAATATCGAGTAAAATTTAATTTATGTAGGTGTATACATGGCGCTATAGCCTTGGCGGGTATTGCCCTACCCATTGACCACTGCTCAACCCGAAGGCCTGCATATTACTAGGTAACACATGATCAGCGCCAAGAATCAGCTCTGCCTTTATTACTGACTTTCTGGACCAGGGCCGCTATTTCACCGTCTGCTAGTTCCTCAATTGTAAGCATGCGGTCTGAGTGGACCTCAAACCTGCCCTCATATTCAGGTAAAAATCTATAATGTGGTTCGGAATCGAAAGCGAGACCTCCGGGTGAAAGCAAGCACGCTACACTTAGACCACGGGGCTGTCGTATCTGCATGGGTTTCAACTGTTTTACCGTAGATCTGACTCCGTCAATTCTAACTGTATGTTATTTAATGATATTACAATTCTTCTTTAGTCCACGCTGTTCTATTGCTATATATTCCACACTTCTTACTTTTCTACCGCTTTCCCACACCTGTGGGGTCGTGGGTGCGAACTGTGTCGCTCATATGGATTTGGCATTGTTTTACGGCCAGATGCTCTTCCTGACGCCAACCCTATATGGAGGGATGTAATCACTATTGCGCGTTTCTCTGGTGGTTGGCAGTGCAGTGTGTTCTGTGAATATGAAGAGGAAAGTGCTGGGACAAACACAAACACCCAGTCCACGGGCCAGAAGAATTAATCAGAGGAGATTAAAATCCCTGAGTCGGCCGGGAATTGAACCCATGACCCTCTGAACCGAAGACCATCAACGATGACCATTCAGCCAATGAGTTGGACATTGTTATACACTCCAGTATCGCCTGATTTTATACGACTAATTTGTTCAAACTTTATTTCATCCCGTTCTCCTTCATTATTGTAACCAACCCATTCAGGAACTTCTTTGGATTCTCTGCAGTCAATATGATAATACCACTGAGTTATACAGAGTTTCATTTCAATTTGTATTAGTTGGAGGGAAGGATTTGCTAAACGTTTGTCTCACTAATTACTTAATTGTTGCAGGTCATTCCTCTTTATCGATTATTTTCATCATAGTTTGATTCTAGAACAGACCACATTGATTCTTTCACGAATTTAATACTGCTTCGAGTGACTCAAACAAGGTACAGTGAGCCTCAAGAAAACAACGGGAAGAAATCGGGATTCGAATCCTACTGCATACATACCGGTTATCATGACTGTAGTGTGTTTACTGACTCCCTCCAGATGATTACATTCAATGAATTCTCGACAACTTGCCCAAACCAGGTTCTGAAGCAAACTATTAAGCCACATTTCACGAAGGACACATTTCTGGGAAAACTAAATTCACGGGAGATGCCTCTGGGTCTGAACAGTCGAAAACAAATGAAACCCAACTCGTTGCACTAATCCAAGGGGGCTAAGTCTCATGGTAATAGTCCTCCCATGTAAACTCTAACCTTTCGCCTGCAGCGCCAAACTAGTTTCAATATTTAATGACACTTTTGAGGTGTTTTGAACGCATTTTTCAAGGCAGTACCCCCATGTTGTTTAAGTATTCATTATGTATTTATTTATTAAATTGATTGGGGGTCCACTGTTGTTCACGCCAGCAGGAACTGCCTATAAATTGCCCTACTCTTGTCCTCTGAGTGGTGCTAATTCAGCAACAACTTTCTGACTGCCGGACTATCTACTGCAGCTCTCCTGGCATTATGAGACAAGCACAGTTCTTCTAGCTTGAAAGGCTCCTTTCAGAGCCCCGTGGAGAGAACGACTGGGAACAACATCAAAATCCTACAGTTACGTATTGAGGGCATTAGTCGATCAAAGGCTGACTAATTATCAAGAATCGTCCATGATACAGAAAACTCACACAACCACCGAAGATGATCTCCAAGAGAAGAGGGAAAAGAAATGGTCACTATGTGGTAGATGCACCATATGGTAAAGAGTATCGTGTCGTAACATATACTCGAAACAACTTGGATAATGTCCGCCTAATTTCTGCTTCCATAGATAACAACATTCACCTTGTCGATGTCACAATTCGAGATTTAACATTAATCAACATCTACAAACCACCTACAATCTCCTGAGCAGCTACAGTGATTTCTGTTACGACAGACCATCCTGCCATTAATTCATGGGACATCAACAGCCGCCATGAAAACATAAATTATGCCCAAAATGACCTCTGGGGCATAGAACTTGTTGTCTGGGCTGAAGAATATCAACTACGTCTAATATTTGATCCCAAGTATAAAGGATCTTTAAATCACCCCTCCGGAAGCATAACTAAAACCTCTGATTTGTGACCCAAAACATCAGTTATCAACCTCTGCCCACAAGGAGAATAATAAGGTACAACTTCCCGCGAAGTCAACACAGACCAGCACTATTAGATATAGGAATTTCTGTGCCTCTGATATCTACACTGCACAGAGCCCGATGGAATTTCGGAAAGGTAGACTGGGTTAAATTTACATGAGAACTAGATCAATGTATTACATGCACTCCATAAAAACGCAGCTCCTATCATAGATTTGTTGGACTGATTACCTAAATAGCTATGAAACATATTCTACGGGGTTTTGCAAAGAATAAGTCCCAGGATGGAGCAAGGAGTGTGAAACTCTTTAGATGCCTCACGGAAACAGAAATGGATGGATACTGTTGAAGGAATGAACTTACAACACTTAAGCAGGAAAGCTTGGAATCTCCAGAGAAAACTTGGAAGGAGTTCATCTGGAAGACAAGATAAGCCTAACATCACACTTGATATGATTGCTAGTCACACTATTTCAACCTCACTGGCTAATCGAACAAACTCTATACTAAGATGGTAAAGAATTAACTCTGAAACCTGAAAACATCGTCTCCACACACACTAGCATTCGTAGCAGACTCCAGCCGTGAAGAAATAGACGTAACAAAGAAGACTTGAAAAATGGAAGTCATCGTTGCTTGGACAAAACCTCCTATGTGATAATATTTTTGGAGATTTACTTACCCGCAGCACATACATTATGATGAGTGAGAATGCCTTGATAATATTCACACTATATTGCGCCTTAGATGACAGAACCTTACCGGCCAAAGTTCTAAGCCAAAATATTTCACATAGGAGCTTTTGGACGAAATGCTCCAGGCTTTCATGACATACACACAGAGTTCCTAATTGAAACTTGCCCACAATGAAAGGAACTGGCTTACTTGCCTTTTCAGTGATATCCTGTAAACAGGAATCATACATAAAGAATTTAATGAAAACAAGATCTTTGCTATTTTGAAACCAGAAAAACCGAAAAGTCGACCCCAAAATTATAGAACAATAGCTTTACGGAGCTGTTGTTACGAACTCCTAGAACGACTGCTTTACAGCAGGATCTACCCTATCACCACGCAACACATTCCCATTGAACAAGTGGGCATCAGACCAAAAATCAGCTGCTGTGACCAAATTCTTGCCCTTGCCTCATATATGGAGGCAGGTTTCCAATTGCAACTGAAAACTTTTGTTGTATTTTTAGACCTCTCAGCTGCTTACGATACAGTTTGGAAAGAAGGGTTAATATACAAACTACATCGAGTGATTTCGTCTACAACCACTGTTAAGCTCATCATGAACAGTTACAGTTACGGACTCTTCCAAGTGATCTTGGGAGCTGAAATGAGCAAACAAAGGAAACTGAACAATGGCCTTCCACAAGGATCAGTACTAGCTCCTCTCCTCTTTAACCAGTACACATCACATCTACCGAAAAGTCATTCAAAAAAGTTCTGCTATGTTGACGATGTAGCACTTACTACAAGGCGTAGCAGCATCAATGAAACTGAAGAGAACGCTTGGACTTGATATAGCAATATTTGAAACCTACCTCTTCAAGTGTAGACTTCAACCAAACTCATCTCAACAAGATGGTAAACAATGTAATTCAAGTGCACTTTGGATGAACAATCCTCAGGAACAGTAAATTTCCTAAATACTTGGGCGTAATCCCGGTTCATACTATTTCTTTCAGGGAATACCTTCAAAATTCAGCAGCTAAAATAAAAAGTAGCAACAACATCCTCGACAAACTTTTTGGTACATCGTGAGGTGCCTCTACAGAAACCCTAAGCAGATCTGCTATGAGTACTGTCTTCTTTGCTACTAAATACTGTGCCCCAGTGTAGCTAAAAGTCCTCATGTGAATCTAATTGATATCCAGCTCAAAAGTATCATCCGTAAGATTAGTGGAGACATCAGGCCCGCTCCCACTTATTGGCTTCAGTCCTCAGCCGCATTATGCCACCTCATCTGCGGAGAAAAGTCGCTCTTGTCAGAGAATATGAAAAGATCATGACTAACCTGGATCTTCCCGTTGAGGGCGACATCGAAGCCGCTGTTGACCGGAAGCCCATTCTGTTTAGGACACTCTTACCATTTACGCTGAAAATAAACCTAGGATGATCGCAAATGAACGGGTGGTATCATTGTACGAGCAAGTGACGTAACCTTTAATAACAAAAGAACTCATCCTCTGAGTTCAATGCAGCGCGCTAGCATGGCATTTGATGGGACAGTGCTGAAAGTTTATCAAAAGGTTGAGTACAGAACAAAATTGGCCAACCGGACATTAAATGGGAACAAATCCATAACGTTCGAGCATGTAGACCTGTAGACGAAATCACTCGGTGTAGTTTGTGTATTAACCCTTCTTTCTAAACTGTATCGTAAGCAGCTTATATAACTCCTTGAATTTATGTTACTCTTACTACGTTATGGTACAACGGGTTGCATGACACTTCCTACAAACCAAATTACTTTGCATTCTAACCTATTGCCACCTAAAAATCCGAGGTCTTCTTATGATATATGTGCTGCGGATAAGTATTATTCCCACAATATTATCATATAGCGGTTTTCGTTGGCGCAGTACTTTCGTGCCAGGGCTTAACAATACAAGACAAAAATAGCTAGATTAGAGGACAGAAGGAAGTTTTAAAACAGAGACAGTATTGCTTTTAAAGGTTTTCAAACGAATATAACATCGACATATTTCAGAAAATGTATTTATTTTCATTTTTAAATAATAATTGTTTCCTTCCGTTAACTGCTGAAAATGAAATCAATGACTTTTATTGTGAGGACCCAATGCAATATGACCTACTTAGCTCTGGCACGAAAGATATGTTTTTGACGCGATCTAATGAGCTGAAAGTCTTTTTCAAGTGCGCAAGTATACATTTGAACCTACCTATGATATTCTACAACTAACAATCTTCTTACAGAATTTATAAACTTTTCAGTGTACAGTAAGTAGAAATCTTAGTCCTACTATGATAGGGTGAAGCTGTATTGTCAGGCTTCCTGGTATTTTATAGTTTCCACAGCTTTGCACTATTATAAATCATCACAGATAGCTAGTCACAACACCAGTTGGTTTCACTGACAGACTCACACCATCACCAATTGCTGGAATGTCAATTTCGCACAAATAATAACTCGGTAGTTTGTCACTGAACACCAACGGTATAATATATATTGGTAACGTATGTTTTAGAAATGAATTTCGTTTCGTGTTAGGTGGATGTTATTCATGCACGACTTCAACTAAAATTTTGAAAAACGTTTCTTGTAGTGATGTATCCAATAGCACAAAGGTGTCCTTGTAGTCATGGTAACGAATAATTATTATCTCCACTCGGCGATCACTTTCATTGTAGAACCTTCCCCTACCCATAGCCATAGCTACCCTAGTGAATATTTGTCAACGGATATCCGTCACCAGATTTTGTAATTTCTTCGAGAATTCAGAGAATGACGCTTAAACACTCCCTACGAGAAGGTTAAGGTGGTTTTACCACCATTCGGTAGGATTAGTTGTCCAAGCGAGTCCCGCGACATCACAGCTATGGTAGTTTCATACCAGGATGGAGAACATTTGTTTTTGGAATCCTCGATTTTTCGCCTCTTTCTGGGATAATTGGTCGCGCCATGATAATAATGTGTACTATGATTGCCGGCTCTTTAACTCCTTGACCATCAGTACTTTCATTGAAAAACGTCATTAGTTGCATTGATGACAGCAATTTCATAATCTTCATGAACGAGAGCAGATGACCGATCTTTCTCTTTTGGAACTGGCGTTGAACCTCCTGAGTGACGACCAAAAGTAATTGCTTATCCATTTCCTGAGTCTTACTTTTCGTTAAAGTCATGGTCAATGCCCTTAAGAAATATCAATCAGGTTCAACACTCATGTAGACTCTACCCTACCAGATGGTCTTCATATAGGAACACAGCCAGTTTTATACGAATATTGAGTGCATGGAGCCATTGTCCTGCGTCCTTGACTAGCCATTTTAAACCCTGTTGGAATGTGTTCCATACCTTCCAGATATCCGGGATAGGGGATAAGTTTCCCTTGGGGGCTCTCTGATTCAAATAGTTTATTGTTGGAGGATTTGAAAATTTGAAATAAATCTCCCTCAAAGTTACTTCAAAATGGTGATTTATTATTGTACATAGGCTTTGAAAATTTGAACTAAATCTCCCCCAAAGTTACTTCAAAATGGTGATTTATTATTGTACATAGGCTAACATGTCTTAATTCACTGTTTGTGATGCTTCGTTGCTGTTTGCTAGCTGCCTGTTTAGATCACTGGTAGAGTGTCGGCCTCTGAATTCCAAAATTGCAGATTGAAATTTGCCAGTGGTAGGTGAATTTTTGAAGGGCGGAAAAAATGCATTCGATATCGGTTTGGAAAGTATCTCTGGTAACAAGTTCTATTTACTCGGAAAAATTAATTGGCACTCAGCAGTTGGTCATCCAATAGAGTTCTGGTTTCACTGCTCTTGTAGAGTATAGGCAGCGTCAAAGCAAGCTGCTTGCAAACATTAGCTGTCAGCTATTATTAATATTATGTCCGGTTCCACGGCTAAATGGTTAGTGTGCTGGCCTTTCGTCGAAGGAGTTCCGGGTTAGATTCCCCGCCGTGTCGAGGTTTCTATACTTCAATGTGGTGGGCTCGTTTCCGACCGTCGGCAGCCCTGAGGATTGTTTCCCGTGATTTCCGATTTTCACACCCCGAAAATGCTGGGTCTGTACCTAAATTAAGGCCACGGTCACTTCCTTCCTAAACCCAACCCTATCCCATCCTTGCGTGGCAGAAAATATTCAGTGTGTCAGTACGACGTTAAACCGCTAGCAAAAAACGCCATCATTGGTTAATTGACCTGGCTAGAAGTCTGAGTATGTGCGCCTTGTTGAACGTCAAAATTTGTCACAGACGCGCAGGTCACCAAGACCTCCAACAGGCCTCTCCGAAGGTCATACTCATTACCATTATTATTATTCACATTAATATATTTATTATTATCGTTACCGTGTTTTAGTGGTTTGCAGAAATGTAAGAAGGTGCCGGGGTGAATGGATGGACAGAGAAGGATCAAAGCATAATTTAAAAAACTAAATTCTGAACATTTCTTTCTTTCCTGGTTTTCCTTCTGACTTCCAAATTTAATAGATAATCTGAATAATTAACAACAATAATACTTCATGAGTTCGTCAGTTAGTATAAAAAGGTAGGACTATAAGTTCTAATCAGGTACACCAAAGAAAATAATTAACACAACAATTTACAAGGAATAAGCGTTGTAGCCTTAAAGGCACATTATATCAAAGAGCATAATTGCTCCACACAATTAAATCTTAGGAGACTGAACTCTAAAGTTTACTACAGTCCTGCCTATCAAAGACACAAGTTTCGTTTCCAAAATATTTCATTAGATCACTTCGAAAACAGTGTTGACTCTCATTTCAGCTCGGCAGCCTATTACACACACATCGATAATTACTGATACTTTAAACAAAGAGTTTAAGTGCCCATTCTAAATGGCCTTAGTGTACAAAGAAAATGTTTAAGAAATCGGCCATGAACAAAATACGATGGGGCGAACCAGTTGCATTCCTTTTGAAATATACGTTGAAAAACACTTAAATCGGCTTTTATCACTTAATTTGAAAGGTCTACGCCTGTACTACAGAGAATGACTAGATGTTGAGATAGTAAGTTACAAAATAGAGATAAAAAATTAGTTTCATGAAATCATAGTCACCCCCATACCAAGTTGAATGGGAATTACTAGAGGGTGAACACACTTTATTCCCTAAGTTAGAGTACATCTTTCCAGCAGGGATTTGGGATCTCCTTTAAAAATAAAGAAAAACACGTATTTTCTGTTTTTTTGAAAATCCAACTAATGGTGGATTGAAAAGGGGGGTGAATTTTTAAAATGAGTGTAATATATATCTCAAAACTTTTAAAGTGTACAGATGTAAAAATTGGTATTCAGAATCCCCATTAAAAATAAAGAAACACATATTTTTGGTTTTCGGAATATCCCAATAGGAGGGGTGAAAAGGGTGAAAAAAGGGTTGAATGCCTTAAACGAGGATACTTATATCTCAGAAACAGAAGATATTACAGACCTGAAAATTGGTATTTAGGATCTCCTTTGAAAATAAAGAAACACGTATTTTTTGTTTTTGGAAAATCTAATTAATGGGGGTTAAACAGGAGTGACAAACTGGAGTGAATATTTAGAAAGACTATATCTACAGTATATCTCAGAAATGAAAATGTTACAGACGTAAAAACTAGTACTTAGAATCTCCTAAAAAAGTAAAGAAACATAGGTGATTTGTTTTTAATAACTCCACTTCAGGGGAACTAAAAAGGGGGTAAAATTTTAAAATGAGCATTTCTGCAGTATATCTCAAAAACGTAACGTGTTACCTAAGTGAAAAATAGTATTTATTATCTCTGTTGAAAATCAAGAAACATGTATTTTTTGTCTTCTGAAAAAACACATGGGTAGAGGGGTAAAAGTGACTGAAATTGGGGTTGAAATCTTTAAATTAGGATACTGATATATCAAAAGATGAAGATGTTACAGACGTGAAATCTGGTATTGGAAATTTCCTTTAAAAATAAAGGAATACGTATTTTTTTGTTTTCGGAAATCCATCTAAACGGAAGAGAGAAATTGAAAAATTATTTGTATGAAGATACTATTTGTACCGGGCGGTACACCTCCACGTCGCTAATTCAAACTTTGCGCCAGTTGAAACTCCCCTACTGGAGGAAGTCTGAACTTTATCTAATGTGATAATTTTCAAGTTTCTCAGAAGATGTCACTACTTGGAAATTTTGAAGTTTCTTAACTGGGTCGTTTTCCATGTATTTTTGTTTTACCTGTAGTAAGAAGTGTGAACTTTCTCTTCTAGAGGACACTACTGAAGAACTACAATGGTTCACCCTAGTGCGAAGTGAAAGAACTGTTTTTTTGGAGAAATTTTTATTTCAAAAGTTTGTTCCTGGTTAAATTTCTTTCTGTTATTGTTTAAGTTGGCTGTATAACCCTTTCTTTCCCCTGGTTTTGAATTTAGCCAATCCCGAATTTCTTTAATTAATTTATGCCCAATTAGGGGTATCTTCCCCAACTTGAATATCTTGCTTAACCCTAGCCAATAAAGTTTTTGTGGGCGGGTGTTCTCATTCCTGAAACGCCTCGAACTTTCCGCGAGAGTATATAAACTGCTGATTTTCGGGTCTCCGGGCCACTTCAGTAACATCTTTCTGTGTGTAAAGTACGTAGCAGGGGGCGGGAAGCGCCTCTTTCTTCGGGCAGCAGTTCATCCATAAGGTAATTGCCGTTTAATAACTTCTTTTCTTGCTAGCTCAGCAGTTTAACTCTCGGGGCGGGTCCGAAGCTTTTCCACCATGTAACTTTTCCCTAAAATGTAAAGACTCTTAGTATCTATTCTCTTTTAAGCTACATATTGGGATAGAGAGTGCTTAACCCTCTCGAGCTCCCACTCATATTGTTTTGAGGTGAACTTATTTTTCACAACCTATTCTTCCTTAACGTAATGTAAATTGTTTCTTTCTAAAGTCACCTCTTTAGTATGGGATTAGCCCTTGCATTAGCGGCCTAGAGCCAGATTAGGTTTTAAACAAAATGTATTAGGAGTGCAGATCGCCTGAACTCAAAAAATGGTATTTTAGAGGCCAGGTAATTAACCTTTTCTCACTTAATAGGCCTCAGTAGGTTGGGTATTTTACCCCTGTGTTTATGTCCTTAGAGGACAGCTTGAAGGTGGAATTTGGTGTGGCCTTTGACAGGCTTAAATTTTGAGAGCGAGTTGCTCTTTCTTGAAAATTTTGTTTTCTGCGCGCCTCAAGGAGGCTTTACTGTGTAATTTAGAGCAAGTGCTCCTGGGCATGAATGGGGTTTTCTGCCCCTCTGTTGAAACTTGTTTTGGGGTAAAGCTGGGCTAATTGCTCAAGAATTGTGAGTTCGGGGCTCGAAGCCCAAATCCTGTAAATACTATAATTGTACTTTTGTAGCCTTGCTACTCTGTACCTGCCATGCTTGTTATTTCTTAATTTTGAAAAGAAAATATAACCTTGTTAAATTTTATCTTAACTTTAATTTCGTATTTTGAGGCCCGTTCACCCCCGCACCTTCTTTCACCTCTGCTGTTCCACAGATACCTCGGAACACTATTATCTCAAAAAAAAAAGATTTTGCAGACGTGAAAATTGGTATTTGGAATCTGGTTTAAATTAAACAAACACGTATTCTCGGAAAATCCAATGAAGGGGGGATGGAATTGAAAAATTAATTAAATTCATTGTATGAGGATGCTTACATCTAATGAAAACTAAAGTGATATTTGGATCTTCTTTAAAAACAAAGAAAAAAGCGTTTTTGGGCGAAAACGTATTGGGGGACTGGGGTGAAAAGGAGTTGAATTCCTTTTATATGGACACATATTTCAAAAACTGAAGATGTTAGAGTCGTGATAATTGGTGTTTAGAAAATATTTTGCTGTTAAAAAGACAAGTATTTTTAACGGGAAATTCACATAAGGGGGGAGGGGGAGTGTGAAAGGAAGTGAATAAAGTGAATTCATTATTATTGGGATACTTATATCTCGGAACTGAAGGTAACAGACTTGAACATTGGTATATGGAATCTCCTTTAAACATAAGGAAACACGCTTTCATTTTGGGTGGGGGGTAAATCAACTTTAACAACAGTGGGATGAAAATGGAGTTGAGACCAATTGAGTTTATGTTCAAAATGTACTTATTCTGATCATAAACTGATCATTTTTAATCTTTTCTGTGTTCATTCCCAAGAACCATCCCTTCCTTTGGAGTACATAAAGATAGATTACAGTAGATTCTCCTGGCATACAAATAAAAATATTAACACATTTGAAACAAACGATTGAATGATATTGACCGTGCAATTGTTCACCTGTATAATAAGGTCAATTATTCACGGAAGTATATCACCCGTGTCCCCAGAAATCTCGCGCATTTGCCTACGCGCGACGTTGTTGCTGGTCACATTGTCAGCAATGACAATGGCAGAGGATGTAATTTACCGGCATGTAGCGCTCTTGCATCTTGCTGTGTCTTCCAGACCATCAATAATAATAATAATAATAATAATAATAATAATAATAATAATAATAATAATAATAATAATAATAATAATAATAATAATAATAATAATAATAATAATAATAATAATGTTCTGGACCGTCGTCAAAATGTGCGGACCACGCTGGAAACGGGTCCTGGCTAGGTAATGACTACGATTGCAGTCCGGCCGCGGGTTCAGTACCGCCAAGGCACCCAAGACGACACCACGCCGGATCTCCTCAAGGATTTGATCCATATTAAAATGCTTATAGGAAAATATGGCAAAGATTTAGGGACTCAACTGGCCGGGTGGAATACCTGGACCTAGCTCGGGAAGTACGAAGTCGGTGCAGGAAAAAAGATTGAAGAATGTGAGGAACTTTGCCGTAATCTCTCAGAAAACGAGTCAGATAACGAATTTTGGCGTATTCTCTCAGAAAACGAGTTAGATCGATAATTTCGACGGATTGTATATAAAACGTTAAGCATTCAATTATAAATTTCATTATAATACCGTAGCGAAGCACGGGTATCTTGCTAGTAAAGTATAAAGACATAAATAATTTAAGTTCTATATGCACCGGTATTTTAAGAAATGCGTTTAAAATGAGATTACCTACAAATAATACACTGACTGACAGAGCAAATGCAACACCAAGAAGGAGTGGTTCGAAAGGGATGTAAGTTGGGGAAAAAGCAAGAGACGGCACGGACGAATAATTGATGTTTATTTCAAACCGATATGCAGGTTACACAATGCGCACGGCATCGACTCAGTAGGATGTAGGAGCACCGCGAGCGGCGATGCACGCAGAAACACGTCGAGGTACAGAGTCAATAAGAGTGCGGATGGTGTCCTGAGGGATGGTTCTCCATTCTCTGTCAACCATTTGCCACAGTTGATCGTCCGTACGAGGCTGGGGCAGAGTTTGCAAACGGCGTCCAATGAGATCCCACACGTGTTCGATTGGTGAGAGATCCGGAGAGTACGCTGGCCACGGAAGCATCTGTACACCTCGTAGAGCCTGTTGGGAGATGCAAGCAGTGTGTGGGCGGGCATTATCCTGCTGAAACACAGCACTGGGCAGCCCCTGAAGGTACGGGAGTGCCACCGGCCGCAGCACATGCTGCACGTAGCGGTGGGCATTTAACGTGCCTTGAATACG
Organism: Anabrus simplex; assembly: GCF_040414725.1. Lineage (NCBI taxonomy): Eukaryota > Metazoa > Arthropoda > Insecta > Orthoptera > Tettigoniidae > Anabrus > Anabrus simplex. The sequence goes on from NC_090266.1 coordinate 249,714,518, forward strand.
CACTAGAGGTGACGTGGAATCACACGCAATAGCGCCCCAAACCATGATGCCGCGTTGTCTAGCGGTAGGGCGCTCCACAGTTACTGCCGGATTTGACCTTTCTCCACGCCGACGCCACACTCGTCTGCGGTGACTATCACTGACAGAACAGAAGCGTGACTCATCGGAGAACACGACGTTCCGCCATTCCCTCATCCAAGTCGCTCTAGCCCGGCACCATGCCAGGCGTGCACGTCTGTGCTGTGGAGTCAATGGTAGTCTTCTGAGCGGACGCCGGGAGTGCAGGCCTCCTTCAACCAATCGACGGAAAATTGTTCTGGTCGATATTGGAACAGCCAGGATGTCTTGCACATGCTGAAGAATGGCGGTTGACGTGGCGTGCGGGGCTGCCACCGCTTGGCGGCGGATGCGCCGATCCTCGCGTGCTGACGTCACTCGGGCTGCGCCTGGACCCCTCGCACGTGCCACATGTCCCTGCGCCAACCATCTTCGCCACAGGCGCTGCACCGTAGACACATCCCTATGGGTATCGGCTGCGATTTGACGAAGCGACCAACCTGCCCTTCTCAGCCCGATCACCATACCCCTCGTAAAGTCGTCTGTCTGCTGGAAATGCCTCCGTTGACGGCGGCCTGGCATTCTTAGCTATACACGTGTCCTGTGGCACACGACAACACGTTCTACAATGACTGTCGGCTGAGAAATCACGGTACGAAGTGGGCCATTCGCCAACGCCGTGTCCCATTTATCGTTCGCTACGTGCGCAGCACAGCGGCGCATTTCACACCATGAGCATACCTCAGTGACGTCAGTCAACCCTGCAATTGGCATAACGTTCTGACCACTCCTTCTTGGTGTTGCATTTGCTCTGTCAGTCAGTGTATGTTCTCTTAAAATTTCGAACTTTCCACAACAAGGACTGTGGTTGTTAGAAAAAGAGGATCTCATTCCCAAAATGCAGTAATTCAACAGACACACTAAGACTAACGAACGTACATCACTATTTTTCGGTAACTAGAACTTTCGCCTCCCTGGTGTAGTGGTTGTTGTGATTAGCTGCCAGTCTCGGAGGCCCTGGTTCGATTGCCAGCTATGCCACGATATTTGGAAAGTGGTACGAGGGCTGGAAGGAGGTCCACTAAACCTCGGAAGGTCAACTGAGTAGAGGTGTGTTCGATTCCCACCCCAGCCATTCTGGAAGTGGTATTCCGCGATTTCCCACTTCTCCTCAAGGTAAAATGCCGGGATGGTGCCTAACTTAAGGTAGCGGCCGCTTCCTTCCCCGTTCGTTGCCCACCCCTTCAAATTTTCCCATCCCCCACAAGTCCCCTGTTCAGCATAGCAGGTGAGGTCGTTTGGGCGAAGTGTATTTGTATCCCCCCTACAACATGTGTCTCGCTTAAGGGACACTGCCCTTGAGGTGGCAGAAGTGTGATCATGTATTTTTTGTTTTCGGAAAATCCCAATAGGAGGGGGGAAAATGGGTTGAATGTCCTTAATGAGGAGGCCTGAAAATTTGTGTTTGGAACCTCTTTTAGAAATGAAGAAACGTGTATTTTTTTGTTTTTGGAAAATCCAAATAATGGGGGGATGAAAAGGGCGTGAACTTTGAAAATGAGTGTATATATATCTCAAAACTTTTAAAGTGTACAGATGTAAAAATTGGTATTTAGAATCTCCTTTAAAAGTAAAGAAACACATATTTGTTGTTTTCGGTATATCCCAGTAGGAGGAGTGAAACAGGGTGAAAAAGGGGTTGACTGCCTTAAATCAGGATACTTATATCTCAAAAACAGACGACATTACAGACCTGAAAATTGGTATTTGGGATCTCCTATGAAAATAAAGAAACACGAATTTTTTGCTTTTGGAAAATCTAATTAATGGGGGTTAAACAGGATTGACAAATTGGGGTGAATTTTTGGAAAGACTATATCTACAGTATCTCTCAGAAACGTAAAATGTTACAGGCGTAAAAATTTGAGTTTGGAATCTCCTATAAAAGTAAAGAAACATAGGTGATTTGTTTTTGGAAACTCCACTTAAGGGGAACTAAAAAGGGGAAGAAATTTTAAAATGAGCATTTCTACAGTATTGAACCCGAGTGACTTAGGTCCATAGTCAGTCATGATTTGATCGGTAAAATAATATATGGTACATTTATTGAAATACAGAAGTGTAGTTGAAAATATTTCGTTTATGTAATGTCGAAATAAGAACGAAGGAAGGACGACAGACCGGAGCCTGACGGATTAGCTCAACACGACAACTTTTAGCTACTTCACAGCAGGGAATATCATTAGTTGGCGAACAAGGAAATACAGAGTCCACAAATAAGTCTTGGTCAGAAAGAGGAAGGGGGAGAGTCATACAAAGGAAACTCACCACATGAGTAATACCTTGGGATATTTTTGGCAGGACGGAAAGTCCGTGACCTCGTGGAAAATTACAGCGGCCGCGTGTACGTTCGCTGGCCTAAGTTCGAGCAGGTGGAGAGTTAAATCACGTGACCGCTTGCCGGCCAATCGTAAAAATTTAATGGGAGGCTCAGGGATACCATCTTAAGGAATGATGGATGAGATATTTTCGTAACTACAAAAGTATTCAGTAATAAATTATTGTGAGTACACGGATGGATGTAATGAATTTATTAGATGTCACGCATGGAAAAATAATCAATAATTATTGGCAAATTAAATAAATTGAAGGCTGGATTTCTTGGAAACCAGACAGCTTGAATCTCATTGGCTGAAAGAAGACCACGTTGTAAGAGACGCTTACGAAGGCGCGAAATGTGAGGAGCTAAATCCACCCGTATCTCCTAAATCTGTGATCACCAGGAGTTCATATTTAATCCAGCAGATATGCTAGCGGAGTGGATTGATTTGATGTAAATTTTAACTTCCAATTCGGAGTGCAAGTACCGATATTAAAAATCCACCCCCTCCCTAAGGGGTATGACGTCAACGAATCCGCGGGAAAAAGGCTTCATCCATATATACGGGGCAAGGGATCCTCGCCAGCACACTTGAAGTGAATCTTGGGAGCTGAATTGACGGTCGCGGTACACTTGAAGTGAATCTCGGGAGCTGAATTGACGGTCGCAACACACTTGAAGTAAATCTCGGGAGCTGAATTGACGGTCGCAGGACACTTGAAGTGAATCTCGGGAGCTGAATTGACGGTCGCGGTACACTTGAATTGAATATCGGGAGCTGAACTGTTGGTCGCCGATAACTTAGAATTCTACGGACGTACAGTCATTTAATGGCGCGAGCATCCGCCAGTGTTTGTAAAATGTGATCGCGCTCAAGCAACATGAACTATAAATAGTTAATGTAGGACAGTGTTTGTCATTTATGAATATCAGTGACGTAAAGTAATTGCACTGCAAGGGAGTAGTATAAATTATATCAAATAAGTACGTACATAATAGACTGTGTGACGAACAGTACTTTAAGGAAGTAGTAGCCTGTACTTTGCTATATCGAACCGATGTCATGAACACGTCAAGAATGCCGTATGAATCGGGCGTATCGCGACGGGCGTAAAAGTTGACACCTCGTCGTACGTGTCCAGGTCCATTGTGCGGTAGTTGGACGAAGATTAAATAGTGTAAATATTAAATTCTTGGGTCTAGGATAGTAATTTGTTGTATCCAAGTTAAAGTATTCAGTGTTAACGTTGTAAATGGTGAAGGTTTGTGGTAATCAAGATATCAGTGTAAAATGGTAATGTGCCAGGAAATCTTTTGTGGAACTACGCCATCAAGAATGGAGGAGTAAAACGCAGAGAGGGGCCGGAGGAGCCTCTCATCTGCAAAGCTGTAATGGAATACCGATAACTAAGATGAGTACTAAATTGTAAATAATATTTGGGAAATGTTATCGTGATGGGAAAAATGGGAATAATTTGATTATACTTGGTTACCTTCTGTAACAAGATGGGTCGCTTAACGACCCCATCCTAAATTTGTAGCACGGACAGTAGTAAATAATAATAATGTAAATAATCGGGTCTTTTACGTATTCAGTTTGTTGGAGATGTAAATTTGTATATATAGTGTAGTACGTTAAGTCATGCATGCATTCATATTTCTTTGTAGTCAATAATTTTCTTTACGTTTGATTTTGGTTATGGTAGTTAAATAAGACCCGATATGTGTTTTCTGTTTTATCATTTTAACGAGCTATGTAATGACATGGAAGGAAAATCCAGCTTCGCCATACCAGTTGTGTTTTGTTGTAATTAATATGGTCATATTTCATAGTGAAGTTGTTAAATTTGTGAGATGCGATTATATATAATATTCAAAGTAAATCATATCTGGAGTGTTTAGTGCCAGAATAAATCGAGTTTGTAAAAGGGGTTATGCGTTAAACATATTACGAGTGGACTACCGTGTAACAGACGAAATTATTTTTTTATTAATAATAATAATAAATAAATAATATAACTACTTTTTTAAGAAGATATTTTGTTATATATAATTTGGATATAATAATAATTCATGTGATATTGGAATATTTAGTGAGCAGTGCGTAATAATAAATTTATGTGATCAGGTGTTGAGTTTATTGGGAATCATTTAATGACGGGAGGTCGTTTTTAATTCGGAATTAAAGTGCGTGGTAATTTAAGTTGATCAATTAATAATATTGAAATGTAGATCGGTGCTAATAATCCGTACATGTTATGAACGTGTGATTTAAATTACGGTCCAATATTTTTTTACGTATAAATGTCGTGTCTTAAAGTTGCAATTCATTAGCCGGAACACGTAGGACTAATATTACGAAACCATGATTGTCAAATTTTGGTAAATATAATTTCAAGATGTTACGATTATTTGTGGAGAATGAACTAAAGCGTAGATCAAAACGAGATAGAAAAATGTGAGAGAATCTGCAGTCAGATAATAGAAGGTCGTACGATGTCAGAAATGAATAAATAAGTCAGTTGATAATTCTGTGAGAAATAAACGAATCAAGGAATATTGAGATAGGAAGGAAAATAAATTCCGTACGAGAGACACTTAGGATATTGATATGAGTGTAAAATGTACGGGCAGTGTCACAGAGAAATATTGAGTTACGCAGCGGGTAGCATTCGGACCCGTGACAGCATGTACGAAATAAATAGACTGCACAGCTATTCGTTGAGATACAACGGATCTAAAGGATAATGAGAGTTCAGATTCCACATAAATGGTCGTATATTGTATTCATTGTAATGACGAGCGAGGACAATCATGATGTCGTGATAATAATAATAAATATTGCAGATAAAGGATTGGACCGCCTTAATTAAATGAGCGTTGATAAAGATGTTAAACGGGAATCTAAATGATAATATGCAACCGATAATAATAATAATAATGAAAGGACGATGTTAAATCATCGCGGTCAGATTAATAATAATTGTCATAATAATAACAGTAATGATGTCGTTGGTTGATCAGTGAAATATTTGTAATTGCGACCGATATCTATATATATTTTGGCGGAAGTGACCGGTCCATAAATAATAATAACCTCTTAAGTGACGTGAATAATAATAATAATATCTTGAGTCACCTATTCATTAATAATAATAATAATCACAAGAGGGATATAATAATAACAGTAATAACGATTTGTGTTTGCATCCCGCATAATAATGACGATATTAATCAAACGTGACAGTGCCAGGAACCGTCGATAATAATAATCATAATAATAATAATAATAATAATTTCATGAATATTGTGACGATGGTGGAGTTAATTGTTTGGTGACAACATCCCTCCATTCGTATGTTGAATAATGAGAATTTAGAATCATTTTGTTTACCTCGTTATTGTACGGTTTCCGTATGGGACGATGTTACAGTCATACTTGCGTGTTTGTTTACTTCGCTCGCGATGCGAGGGGGGGCCATTGCCACGGTATTTCCCAACCGCTTCTCGTTATCTCATCTGTGTCAGTAGTCTGTTGAGGCTACTTTCCAACATTTCAAATCACATGTAAATAAAATATAAATGCTGATTCAGTGGTATGGCATCAGCTGGATATCGTAAGATAGGAACTGTCCGTGGAATCCAGTTTTCGCATTTCACGAGAAACATTACCCAGTCCGAGCACCGGTCTCGGAAAAATGTATATAGCCGGAGTACGTCATCTTAGTTAAATCGGGAAGCCGACCGTAACATGGGTTATGCTCGGGCTCCCGATAGAAGGAAGCTATATCTTTGAACAACGGTTCGATTCAAATGGAATCGATCCGTAAATTATACCTCCAAAATGTCATTTTATTTCAGAAGCAACCCAGCAAGATATTGATACCACTTGCGGTATGGCAAGTGATTTGTGTATGTAACATGTGTGGAAATTTAAATGTCGTTGCCAAATGTATCAAAGTTTCATACGTCAGATGGCGTAATAAACCGCTCCTTCTGGCAATTATTTCAAAGGAAGCCACTCTCATAATCTTATTATTGTAGTTAGATGATGCCCTTTTTAAAGTAACAGTCACTTCCTAGTCCTATCATGGAGTCCTTAAATTCAAGTTTACAATCGAGCCTTCCCTATTTTAATTTTAATTGCTCCGTTCATCCCCGTGTTCTATTATGCCGTTATATATATATTTTGATGACTTAAATAATGAACCGACACCCCTGAGATAAATGCTAGTCTGGGACTCGGGAGGTGGACGGGTGCAGTATGTCTCCAAAATTTAACATGTTACCGAAGTGAAAAGTGGTATTTTTTATCGGTATTGAAAATAAAGAAAGATGTAGTTTTTATTTTCTGAAATACCACTTGGTTGGAGGGGTAAAAGTGACTGAAAATTGGGTTGAATTCTTTTAATTAGGATACTGATATCTCAAAAGCTGAAGATGTTACAGACGTGAAATTTTGTATTTGAAATTTCCTTTAAAAATAAATGAATACGTATGTTTTTTTTCGGAAATCCATCTAAATGGAGGAGGGAAATTGATAAATTAATTGAATGATTTGTACGAGGATACTATTATCTCAAAAAGGAATGATTTTGCAGACGTGAAAATTGGTATTTGGAATCTGCTTTAAAAGTAAACAAACACATATTCTCGGAAAATCCAATGAAGGGGGCGGAGTAAATTGAAAAATTAATTGAATTGATTGTATGAGGATACTTACATCTAATAAAAACTGAAGTTATTATAGACATAAAATTGATATTTGGATCTCCTATAAAAATAAAGAAAAAAGCCGTTTTGGGTGAAATCATTTTGGGGGCGGGGGTGAAACGGAGTTGAATTCCTTTTATGTGGACACATATCTCAAAAACTGAAGATGTTAGAGTCGTGATAATTGGTATTTAGAAGTCCTTTACTATTAACGAAACAAGTTTTTTAACGGGAAATTCACTTAAGGGCGGGGGAGTGTGAAAGGAATTGAAAAAAGTAAATTCTTTTTATGGGGATACTTATATCTCAGAACTGAAGGTAACAGACGTGAACATTGGTATTTGGAATCTTCTTTAAACATAAGGAAACAAGCCTTCATTTGGGGGGGGGGGGTATGAAATTAACGGCGGTTGAGTGAAAAAAGTGTTGAGACCAATTGATTTTACTGTTCAAAATGTACTCATTCTGATCATAAACTGATCATTTTTAATCTGTCCTGGGTTCGTTTCCAAGAACCATCTCTTCCTTCTGAGTACATAAAGTTAGATTACAGTAGATTCTCCTGTCATATAAATAAAAATTTTAACAGTTTTGAAACAAGCGATATGAATGATATTGACCGTGCAATTGTTCACGTCTATAATGTCAATAATTCACGGAAGTATATCATTCGTGTTGCCAGAAATCTCGTGCACCTGCCTGCGCGCGACGATGATGCTAGTCACATTGTCAGCAATGACAATGGCAGAGGATGCAATTTGCCGCCAAGCAGCGGTCTTGCATCTTGCTTTGGGTTCCAGACACTCAATAATAATAATAATAATAATAATAATAATAATAATAATAATAATAATAATAATAATAATAATGTCCTGGACAGTCGTCAAAATGTGCGGACAGCGCTGGAAACGGGTCCTCGCCGAGTAATAACTACGATTGCAGTCCGGCCGCGAGTTCAGTACTGCCAAGGCACCCATGGCGGATCCCCTCAAGGAAAAGATGGCAAAGATTTAGGCACCCAGCTGATCGGGTGGAATACCTGTACCTAGCCCGGGAAGTACGAAATCGATTGCTGGAAAGAAAGATTGAGAAATGGAAGAACTTTGCTGTAATCTCTCAGAAAACTAGTCAGATCACGAATTTTAGCGGATTGTCTCAGAAAACGAGTTATATCGCGAACTTCGGCGGAATATACACTGACTGACAGAGCAAATGCAACACCAAGAAGGAGTGGTTCGAGAGGGATGAAAGTTGGGGGAAAAACAGAGACGGCACGGACGAATAATTGATGTTTATTTCAAACCGATATGCAGGTTACACAATGCGCACGGCATCGACTCAGTAGGATGTAGGAGCACCGCGAGCGGCGATGCACGCAGAAAGACGTCGAGGTACAGAGTCAATTTTTGCTAGGGGCTTTACGTCGCACCGACACAGATAGGTCTTATGGCGACGATGGGATAGGAAAGGCCTAGGAGTTGGAAGGAAGCGGCCGTGGCCTTAATTAAGGTACAGCCCCAGCATTTGCCTGGTGTGAAAATGGGAAACCACGGAAAACCATTTTCAGGGCTGCCGATAGTGGGATTCGAACCTACTATCTCCCGGATGCAAGCTCACAGCCGCGCGCCTCTACAGAGTCAATAAGAGTGCGGATGGTGTCCTGAGGGATGGTTCTCCATTCTCTGTCAACCATTTGCCACAGTTGATCGTCCGTACGAGGCTGGGGCAGAGTTTGCAAACGGCGTCCAATGAGATCCCACACGTGTTCGATTGGTGAGAGATCCGGAGAGTACGCTGGCCACGGAAGCATCTGTACACCTCGTAGAGCCTGTTGGGAGATGCAAGCAGTGTGTGGGCGGGCATTATCCTGCTGAAACACAGCACTGGGCAGCCCCTGAAGGTACGGGAGTGCCACCGGCCGCAGCACATGCTGCACGTAGCGGTGGGCATTTAACGTGCCTTGAATACGCACTAGAGGTGACGTGCAATCATACGCAATAGCGCCCCAAACTATGATGCCGCGTTGTCTAGCGGTAGGGCGCTCCACAGTTACTGCCGGATTTGACCTTTCTCCACGCCGACGCCACACTCGTCCGCGGTGACTATCACTGACAGAACAGAAGCGTGACTCATCGGAGAACACGACGTTCCGCCATTCCCTCATCCAAGTCGCTCTAGCCCGGCACCATGCCAGGCGTGCACGTCTGTGCTGTGGAGTCAATGGTAGTCTTCTGAGCGGACGCCGGGAGTGCAGGCCTCCTTCAACCAATCAACGGAAAATTGTTCTGGTCGATATTGGAACAGCCAGGATGTCTTGCACATGCTGAAGAATGGCGGTTGACGTGGCGTGCGGGGCTGCCACCGCTTGGCGGCGGATGCGCCGATCCTCGCGTGCTGACGTCACTCGGGCTGCGCCTGGACCCCTCGCACGTGCCACATGTCCCTGCGCCAACCATCTTCGCCACAGGCGCTGCACCGTAGACACATCCCTATGGGTATCGGCTGCGATTTGACGAAGCGACCAACCTGCCCTTCTCAGCCCGATCACCATACCCCTCGTAAAGTCGTCTGTCTGCTGGAAATGCCTCCGTTGACGGCGGCCTGGCATTCTTAGCTATACACGTGTCCTGTGGCACACGACAACACGTTCTACAATGACTGTCGGCTGAGAAATCACGGTACGAAGTGGGCCATTCGCCAACGCCGTGTCCCATTTATCGTTCGCTACGTGCGCAGCACAGCGGCGCATTTCACATCATGAGCATACCTCAGTGACGTCAGTCTACCCTGCAATTGGCATAACGTTCTGACCACTCCTTCTTGGTGTTGCATTTGCTCTGTCAGTCAGTGTATATAAAACGTTAAGCATTCAATTATAAATTTCATTGTATTACCGTAGCGAAGCACGGGTATCCTGCTAGTGTCTGATAAACTGTAGATGTTACAGACATGAAAATTTGTGTTTGGATACTTATTTCAAGGTAAAGTAACCCGTATTGTTTTTTGTTTATGAAAATCCACCTAAGGGGTCCGGAGGATGAATTCGTTGAATACTTTGTATGAGGACAAAAAATATATAAGCTAAACATGTTACAGACGTAAAAATTAGTAGTTGGAATCTCCTTAAAAATAAAAAACACACACCTATCTATTTTTGTTTTCGAAAAATCGATGTAATGGTGGGGGTGAAAATAAGTGAAGGAGAAAAGTTCTGTTTTTGAGGATATTTATATCCCAGAAACTGAAGCTGTTACAGAAGAGAAAGTTGGTATTTTGAATCTCCTTTAAAAATAATTAGACACGTATTTACTGTTTTCGGACCGGGCGAACTGGCCGTGCGGTTAGGGATGCGCGGGTGTGAGTTCGCATCAGGGAGATAGTGGGTTCGAATCACACTGTTGGCAGCCCTGAAGGTGGTTTTCCTGATTTCCCATTTTCACGCCAGGCAAATGCTCGGGCTGTACCTTAATTAAGGTCACGGCCTCTTCCTTCCCATGCCTAGGTCTTTCCTGTCCAATCTTCGCCATAAAACCTGTCTGTGTTGGTGCGACGTAAAGCAAATAGCAAAAAAAAATAGTTTTCGGAAAATGCATTTAAGAGGTGAGAAGGGTGGAAAGAAATGAAGGAGAAGTTGAATTACTTTTATCTGGATACTTGTATCTCAAAAATGGGAGATTTTACAGACGTGAAAATTGGTATTTGGGATCTCTTTTAAAAATAAAGACACTTGTGTTGCTTTTTCGACTTGAGAGGCGACTGTTTCTCACTTGTACAGTTCTATGTCGTATGATCTCTCTAGGCCCAAAAGGCCAGAAACGTTGTTTGCAAAGAGATTCTGAGGTAAATGAAACACCCGGTTTGGTGAGATTTTATACTTCAGGGATTTTCAGATAATGTCTGAGTACAGTACCGAGGAACGATTACTTTTATTAAAGTAGGAAATCCACGCGATCGAAGCCGCGGGTAACTGCTAGTATAAATGTAAAATAACTTGTCCTGACTGACTGACTCACTCACTGACTGACTGACTGACTCACTCACTCACTCACTGACTGACTGACTCAATGACTGACTGACTCACTCACTGACTCACTGACTGACAGACTGACTGACTGACTGACTGACTGACTGACTGACTGACTGACTGACTGACTGACTGACTGACTGACTGACTGACTGATCATCGCCGAGCAAAAATTACTGGATATAAAGAAGTGAAATTTTGGGGATACTTTCATATTACAATGTATGTGGTCACTAATGGAGGATTTTCGGATATTCGTCGCTAAAGGGGTGAAAAGAGGGGTGAATTTTTTTAAATGAATGCACCTATATCTCGAAAACTGAACAGTTTGAAGACATGAAAATTGGTATTTCGCGTCTACTTTAAAAATAAAGAAATACGTATTTCTTTGTTTTCGGAAAATCCAGTTAAGGGGGTGAAAAAAGGTGAAAAAGTGGTTGAATAACTTTTAAGTGGATACTTATATCTCAAAAACTGAAGATGTTACAGTCATGAAATTTGGTATTTGGAATCTTCTTTAAAAATAAGGAAACACTTTTTTTTATTTTTTGGGAAATCTACTGTACTTAAAGGGTGGTGAACAGGAGTGACAAATAGGGTAAATTCTTAACATGTGTATATCTAAAATACATAACATGTTTCAGACGTGAAAAATGGTATTTGGAATCTCCTGCAAAAGTAAAGGATCATGCATAATTCGTTTTCTGAAAATCCACTTAAGTGGAATTGGTAAAGGAGATAATTTTTTAAAATGAGCATTTGTACAGTACATATACAAAAACCTAACACGTTATAGACGTGAAAATTGGTATTTCTAATCTCTTCAAAAATAAAAGTAACAGGTATTTGCCTGTTTTCGGAAAAAACACTTCAGTAGAGAGGGGTGTAAAAAGGACTGTAAAAGGGGTTGGATTATTTTTATATAGATACTTATAACTGCAAAATCTGATGATGTTACGGTCATGAAAATTGGTATTTGGAATCTCCTTTGAAAATAAAGAAATATGTATTTTTTTGTTTTCGGATTATCCACTGAGGTGGGGGTGGGGCTGGGGGAAGGGCTGATAAAGGGGTTGAATTCTTTTTGTGGGTATACTTATATCTCAAAAAATGGAGATGTTACAGTTGTGGAAATAGGTATTTGTAATCTCATTTCAAAATAAATAAACATGTTTTTTCTTCGACTTGAGTGAAGACTGTTTTTCACATGTGCCCTTCTATGTCGTATGGTCATATTACCCCAAAAATTAATACCACAAACGTAGTTTAAAAAGAGTTTCAGGGATAAATGAAACTCATTTTATCGGTGAGTTTTTATACTTCCGGGATTTTCAGGAACGATTACTTTTATCAAATTACGAAATCCACGCGAGTAAACCAAGGGTAACTGCTAGTTACCTCATATTAGCCGTAGACTCTCAGTTGTGAACGCGGTGTGAACTTTATGTAGGACATGACACTAGTCGTGAGACAATATGAATTTCTCACTGGTAATATAGGAATAATGAAATGATGGGAGACATAAAATAAGTAAGTCCTTGTTTTCTGTTAATCAAGTTGGTAACAGAGTTCAGTAACATCGTCTGAATAGCGCAGCAGAGTGAAGAATTTAATTATTCAGTGTTAGTTTAAAGTCAACCTGCAATATACTCTTAATGCTGCGATTTTATTTCCCTTGCTCGGTGGCTGTTCCGGTTATAGGATTACGTTGATTTTTTTCTTTTTTGCCGCTAGGTGGTAAACGTTCCTTATCAGCAATTCAAACAATATTATATTTATCGTAGCCATTCCCACGAAGTGCATTGTAGTGTTCTCGTTTATTTACAATTACTTTGATGGAATATTGTTTCTTTCCTTTTCTCTGGAGTCAATGCCCATTTCACAAGCAGCAATTAACCTCGAGCCATGAATCACTCGCGCTAGCGTTATCAAGCAGCAAAGAACAAACACGGCACAGTAGAGGCAAGACGCAAGCTCGTCTTACAAATGACTTACTGGAGGATAAACAGCAATCCAATTGGAGATACTCATCAAATATGGCAGTATCGACTGTCTCCTAGGTATCTTTTATTTGTCTTACAAATAGGGCGAGGATTTACAGGCACTACAAATACCCAAAATAGACAAGCAAATATGCACTTAAAGATCGCAAAATAGGCACTGAAATCCAACCCGAATATATCATCACCTTAGCATTTAAAATGAATCACCATATGTGAATCATACCACGTCGTTCTCAGCTAAATGTTTTACGCCAATAACAAGTGGTCATCAAATTCACGAAAAGGTAAAAGTAATGATGATGATGATGATGATGATTATTATTATTATTATTATTATTATTATTATTATTATTATTATTATTATTATTATTATTATTATTATTATTATTATTATTATTATTATTGAGATAAATTAACCTTTCCACTTCACATGAGGTCATGGGACATTACGTAAGAGCAGTCAGCTCTTCTGGGGTGAAACCTGGTGATTGTGCTACGTTATTCCCCTCGAGAACAGCAGCAATGACGAATGCATTCCTCCAGCCAGGATTCCTCTGTATTATACTGTGATATTTGGCACTGATTTCATCTCATATCACTCCATTAAGGTTAGCAATGATCGCCTCCACCTCATGAAAAATCCCTGCAGCCTTCACAAGAGGCAATCCTTTCTTTTTGAGACGCTTTATTTTGCATGGTAGCTGATCAAACTTGGAAGAATTGTTCTGTGAGACCGCTGAAAATCTTGAGTTTGGCCAGTGCAGGGTGTATATTCAAGGCCAACTCTTTGCAAGCATAATTAGAGGACGGAAAGAACGCTGTTGTCCTTTAATCACGTTTAAGTTCCTGTCTTCGGCAGCAAACAATGCCTGCTTTCAGCGGCTATCTGGAAAAGAAAACGAAGAATGTAGAGATATGGGGAAAAATGCGATTAAAAACTTAATATTTGCTGTTTTAGACATTTATAATGCAATATCCTCAAAACAGGAATTAATGCACGAAATAAGCATTTATTGGCACTATAAAACCCGTGCATTTCCTTCACAAATCGACTGAAACAGATTTTAGACTTATGAGCCCACAATTTTGAGTTAAGGATAAAAATAGGCATTTGTGACAAAATCCTCTCCTTACGTCTAATTCATTAGCCCTGTGACTCGTTCAATCATCAAAGAATACCTAAAACAGGCCATTGGGATATGACGAATTCGCACATATTTAAAGCATCACTGACCAAACGACTAACAGCGTTCATAGAATCAGCACATGACAACCGACCTCGGAATGTCATGTCCGTCTCCATGGCTAAATGTTCAGCGTCTAGTCCTTGGTCACAGTGGTTCCGGTTTCGATTCCCGGCAGGATCGGAAATTTTAACCATAATTGGTTAATTTCGCTTGCACGGGGGATGGTTGTACATGTTGCCTTCATCATCATTTCTTCCTCATCACGACGCGCATGTCACCTACGGAAGACAAATAAAAAGACATGCATCTGGCGAGCCGAACTTGTCCTCGGATACTGTCGGCGCTAAAAGCCATATTTCAGCCTCAGCAGCTCCCATACTCTTACAAGAGTAAAGGAGTCTGAGGCCTTAATTTGCCATTCTGGTCAGCCTCGTGTCGTTAGATTTACTGTCTTCTAACACTCCTAAGGGACACATTTCTGGTACTTCAATGTGCCCGAAAACCGTAAAAATAGTTAACAGGTTGAAAAAACAGTAACAGTAAGAGTGGTGTGATGATCGGCTCCTGAAAATTGTGTAATATCGTGTGTAACATAAGGATACATATCCTGTGCAACCAGAGTAAATGTGAAATACTGCAAGCGTGAACATATAAACGTAACTAGAACTAGTTATGAACGGCAGTTTCATTTATTATTAATAATTTCTTTGTGGAGCCAACGAAGCACAAGAACATGGCAACCTGCGCTGTGTGTGACAAGGAGCTGGGCAAGAAGAAGAAAGTACAGTGTGGACTATGTGAAAAATGGGCTCACGGTAAATGAACAATGGCAAGTGTTGTGGGGCAAGAGCAGTGCTATTCTATTGAGGACGTGGTAAAGTTGCTACTAGAGCTGCAAAGTGAAATAAGGGAACTCAAATCTGAGCAAATGAAGGGAGAGTGTGAGCTAGGGAAGTCTACAGATCTCTGCCATGAAAAGACAGACCGCAACACTAAGTCTATTTCTGAACAAGACGACCTTATTAGGAAAATTAGTGAACAGGTGGAAGCAATCCGGGTCGAGAATTCTAATCTCAGAGCTCAGTTGAAAAGTCTCGGTACTCGGTTAACAGAGTCCGAACAATATTCTCGCAGGAACACACTTGAAATATTTGGTATTCCAGAGAAAGCGAACGAAGACGTGCTGGAAACTCTAAAGGGCATAGGGAGAGCTCTGGACCTTCAAATAGAAGGAAACATGATTGATGCCTGTCACCGGTTACCTAGACTACCCGGCTAGTCTCACAGTGGGATCATCGTGGTAAAGGGAGAACATGTTTGTTCGACGTTCCGACAAGAACTTCATGCAGAGAAGGCGAGTTAAACACAACATTTCTACACGGCACCTAGGACTTACGCACGACAACATCATTTATGTGAACGAATGCCTGGCGCCGGAGAAGAGGAAGCTGTTTGCACTCGCTCGTAGATTCAAGACGGAGCATAACTACAGGTATCTATGGGTAAGAAATATAATCATACGACTAAGAAAGAGTGAAGGTTCAATGATCAGCGTAATTAATGAAACTGAAGACTTGAATAAGTTGAATTTAAAATGTCAGCTTTGACTCCTGTTATGTTTCATGTCCTTTGTATTGTCTGTAGCATTAGGAAAGTGAGTGCACTCCGAGTCAGGTATGTTCAGAGAGCAGCGGGCCTAATCTTCTTTACTTTCACTTTGCAAGGGCTTATATTCATAGTCACCGGCATTCCTCCCTGCATTACTTGAAGAGTAAGTCATTAAACGTGTATTACCAGAACTGTAGAGGTCTAAGGACCAAGCTTGATTTATTTCATACAAACTTATTAGATGAGAACTTCAATCTGTTGGCCTTGACGGAGAGCTGGCTAAATTCTTCTATTATCAATTATGAGCTCTTTGATCGGAGATATAACGTATTTCGATGCGATCGTAATAAAATATCTACAGGTAACGAACTTGGTGGAGGTGTTGTACTGGCTCTCAGCAACAAATATAAAGCCTCACAGGTCGATATAGATGTTTCAGCTGAGCATGTATGTGTTAAAATTCTGAGGGAAAATCTTGATAGTATCTTTATTTGTGTGGTATACTTTCCGCCTAGTACTAAACTGGCTGCATATAATGAATTTTACGAAGGTATTGAAGCAAGTCCTATTTTAAATAGTAAACAGTTCGTAGTATTAGGAGACTTTAATTTACCACAAATTATTGCAGAAAACAAGATAACGTGTACATCCGTACGCATGAATATTTGCTTACAATTCACGGGATTAAGAAATGTTAACGGCGTTGTTAATAACAATGGCAGAATACATGACCTAGTATTGTCGAATATCACTCCCATTACTGTCGACAAAAACTTCCATCCTCTCATACCAGAGGACAAACATCATCCGGCCTTAAACATTAGTTTTTGTTACCAAAAAAAAACCAGAGAAAATGTAATGATGCGGGAAATAAAATTGTATACAATAATAACAAGGCAGATTTTGAATTGTTATACAGAGGATTTTCACACATTGATTGGAGCTTTCTGGAAAATTACACTGATGTTAACCAGGCACTAGATATATTTTATTCTAAATTTTATTATGTTTTAAATTCCTGTGTTCCGGCAACCGTCAGGAAAAAGAAACGATACCCTTGTTGGTTTACGCAAGAGATAATAAGAAATATTAGGCGGAAAGCATACCATCACAGGAAAATGCGGGAAGGGCAGAAAAATCAGACTTCCCATTTCTTGAAATTCAAAGAATTGAGACGAAGTGTTAAGAAAGATATAGGCTAAGCATCGCGTATTAAGCCTATATCGGGCAGGTAGAGCATGAAATAGGCGTAGATACTATGAACTTCTGGGCATTCTTTAAAAGTAAGCAAAGGAACCGCTATGTCAGTGTAATGAAATACAATGGAAAAGAACTCTTAAGCGACAAATCTGTTGCTGACAGTTTTGCAGGCTATTTCTCATCTGTATACTCAGAGAAAAGGGCGCGGTATGATTTACCGAAATATGAGAATACGGAAGTAGATCCATTGATGAATGTACTAAATGTTAATGAAATTACTACTACCGAAATTCAAAACGCAATACGCAAGATGAAACCTAAAAAAGCTGCAGGCCCAGATCTAATCCCTCCGTATATAATTAAAGGCTGTGGTGATATTTTATTACACCCTATCTCAATTATTTTTATCATTTCGTTAAAAACTGGAACTTTTCATACAAAGTGAAAGATAACGCGAGTTAGCCCGCTTCACAAATCCGGGGATAGGTCAGTAATTAATAACTACAGACCCGTTGCAATTTCTGCCGCATTGGAAAAAGTCTACGAACAAACCCTGTATCGGCATGTGTTCGAACATGTAGAAATTATCATCAGTGACACCCAACATGGCTTCAGACCGGGGAAATCGACAACGACAAATTTGTTGGAGTTCACTCATGAAGTGTCGGCAGCCATGGATACAGGAGGCCAAGTTGATGTAGTTTTCACAGATTTTAGAAAAACATTCGATTAAATTGATTAGCTTATTATGGACTCTCTTACATCTTAATAAAATTATTTGCATCATATCTCTCTGATAGACAACAATTTGTGTCTTGTAAAGGATTTGATTCTGAATATTACAATACTCGATCTGGTGTCACACAGGGCTCAAATCTTGGACCATTACTCATCTTACTACTTATTAATGATCTTCCTAAATGCATACAGTATTCAAACATATTGCTATTCGCAGACGATGTAAAAATTTTCAAAACCATTCGTCCACAGGTGGACTGTAGATTTCTTCAGAAAGACCTCAATAGCATATCACATTGGAGCGTTATTAACAAGTTGGATTTTAACATTAACAAGTGTCATGTAATGGTATTTTCCAGGAATAAAAATAAAATTAATCACTCGTATAATATTTTGAATACTAATCTATCAGCAGTGAATTCTATCAAGGATCTTGGTGTCCACTTTGACGCTAAATTGACGTTCTCTCTACACATAAACGAAGTAGTTGCAGATGCTTACAGAATATTAGGATTTATTAAGAGATACACACGTGACTTCAAAATCCCGAGGCAATAAAGCTATTATACAACTCCTTTGTAAGAAGTCGGCTAGAGTATGCATCGACCATTTGGAATCCCACCCTTAAACTATATAAAAACAAAGTTGAAATGGTGCAAAACAAATTTCTTAGATACCTTACGTACAAAATAACTAATAATTACCCTAAATTTGATTCGAATGATGACTTAATGAAACAACTTGGCTATAAGTCCTTAGCAAAAAGACGAGTAATTGCAGTTCTTCTATTTGTTACAAATTATTTAACAACCTTATTGGTAGCTCTAACTTGCTCTCTCTGTTCAACTTGTCTGTCCCTAATCCATCTACACGCCCAACACATGTTACTTTCTACTGCTCTAGATCAAGATCCCAACAACATAGTAATTCACCAGTGTTAAACTCAATTAAAATGTGTAATAAATATAGCGATGAATACAGACTAGATATATTTGCAACTACATACACATCCATAGTAAAATAATGTAAACAAATAACTTAATTGTTCCTGAATTACAGTACTAATGCAGCTTTAAAGCAGTTCGTAAATCATTTTAATTGTAATATTTTAAATACCTTGTTATACTATGTGCATATGTAACTGAATATTGGTAATATTATGTTAGTGAAGAAAAGTGTATTTTTTTATTTCATTTATGACTTTATTTTACAAGGGCTTTCAAAAGGGATATTATAATTTAATTTAATATTTGTTTTTATCTAATGTAATAATATATGTATATGTGCTTCACATCATTAAGTTTGTACCTGTCTGAAGCACAATAAATTAGATAAACTAAATAAATAAATAACACATAGTTAAGAAATAGTTTTTTTTTTTTTTTTTGCTAGTTGTTTTACGTCGCACCTACACGGATGGGTCTTATGGCGACGATGGGACAGGAAAAGCCTAGGAGTGGGAAGGAAGCGGCCGTGGCCTTAATTAAGGTACAGCCCCAGCATTTGCCTGGTGTGAAAATGGGAAACCACGGAAAACCATTTTCAGGGCTGCCGACAGTGGGGTTCGAACCTACTATCTCCCGAATACTGGATACTGGCGGCACTTAAGCGACTGCAGCTATCGAGCTCGGTTTAAGAAGTAGTAATAGAGCAAGACGGAGCTATATTTTGTGAATGCATGGGGTACGAATGACAGAATGAGAAGAAAATATATTTGCAGTACTGAGCATTAACGCTATCAAAGAAAGTTTATTGCTGGCAATCAGAGACATTCATGTTCATAATCAGACTTCAACGAGAATTGATGGTGAAACGAGTTCGCTGTTCAAAGTAATTACAGTGGTCAAACTAGTCTGTAATCATTCACGCTTACAGTTCGCGGTCCAAATGGATCACTTATTAAAGGGCATAATATAATAGGGTGGGAATCCTTCGGAAGAAAATGTTAGTTCGTTTGGCTGCAGCGACAAGGATTGATGAGAACTTCAAATCTAACAAATCTAATATATTGGAACATGTAAAGACAGTGTAGTAGCGATGATGTGAAAGTGATCATATCCAAGGTTAAAGTGAACAAAACTTTATAAGATTGGTTGTCAAGTGGAAAATACATAATTGGATCACGTGTTCCATTTGATATAAGTATGATTTACAATCTCCCATGACGATAGCATTGTGAGAAAGGACCAATAGAGATGTAACAAAGCTATAATGCGGAGTTGGTCAAACAAATCATTCTAATTGTTCAACATTCAATTAACAGTCAAGTCGGAGCAATGGTATGTGTAGCTACTTAGTCGTCATGAAGACAAAATACGTAAGATGGGAATGAACAGATTGAACGAAGTTTTACACACTTAGAGGTGGAGTAATGTGAGGTGAATATAGAAGGATAGGCCACTCACGAGACTTGAGGGCTCGACCTTGAACAATGGGAGAAGCAGACGAAATCCCAGGTGATGACAATAAGGTTCGTTATTTCGTGATTTCTAGATACGAGCAATACAAAGAGATCACCTATGCAGAATCGAATGGAGGGATGTGGAGGCACATAGCACTTTCGCAGAAGCTTCATATTACGACAGGCCTACTTTATGATGGGGAAGTATGCATAATAATAATAATAATAATAATAATAATAATAATAATAATAATAATAATAATAATAATAATAATAATAATAATAATAATAATAATGTATCGCTATTGATCTATCCAAGGATTTTAATAGGGTATAACAAGGGAGATTACCGACGAAAATGAGTGCTATTGGACAATACAAATGAGTGGTTGGATGTGTGCCTTAATTTCTAGACAATAGAACTCAGAGAATGATATTAGATGAAGTGTTATCTAATCCTGTAATAATTGAGATGGGAGTTCCACGGGGCAGTATTATTGGATATTTATATTTTATTTTATATATTATATAATACGAGTAAAGAATTGGAATCATACATTTGAGGTTGATGTTCTATAGAGTAGGAACTCAATTGCAGGATTGTGAGCGACTGCAGGGGTCCTAGACGATGTTGAGGGGTGGACAGCGGACAATGGTATGACGGCAAAAGAAGTAAAAAGTCAGGTTGTAAGTTTCACCAAGAGAAAGACAAACTCTCAGTTTTAATTACTGTGTTGATGAGGTGGTAGTACCTCATTGGAAACACAGTAGGTTCTCAGGATTGACTATAAGGAATGATACTGTTTGCATTACGTCATACCGACACAGACAGGTCTTATGGCGATGATGGGATAGGAATGCGTAAGGAGTGGGAAGGAAGCGGCCGTAGCCGTAATTCATCTACAGACCCAGCATTCGCCTGGTGTGAAAATGCGAAACCACGGAAAAACATTTTCAGGGTTGCCGACAGTGGAGTTGAAACCCAGTATCTCCCGAAAGCAAGCTCATAGCTGCGCCCCTAACAGCACGGCCAGCTCGCTCGGTGGAACGATCTTCATTGTGGTAATAATATTCACGAGGTCGTTAAGAAAGGTTACATATCCCTTCGCATGGTTTTGAAGGTATTTAGGGATTGTAGTAAGGATGATCGTAGATCTGAAATATTTGTCTCGAATGAGTAAATTTATAATACCAATATAAATGGTCCGTTATTGGATATTATAAATTTTCCAGCTAACTCATTCCTGGCTGCCAGCGTTTCGCCTTAGTGTGCTAGGTTGGTCTCATCAGTTGGTACCTAGCACACCTACCAAGACGCTGGCTAGTGCATACCGTGGAGGCCACTGCGTAGGCTACTTGGAGCCACCGGCAGTGCCAATGCACTATGAGAGACATTGTCTCTTTAGCAAAAACTGATGCCTGCTTGGCTATCAGATGATATAGATGTTGATTCCCATAGGGAATCTGAAATATTTGTCCAAATGAGTAAATTTATAATACCAATATAAATGGTCCGTTATTGGACGTTATAAATTTTCCAGCTAACACATTCCTGGTTGCCAGCGTTTCGCCCTCGTGTGATAGGTTGGGGTCATCAGTTGGTACCTAGCACACCTACCAACACGCTGGCTAGTGCATACCGTGGAGGCCACTGCGTAGGCTACTTGGAGCCACCGGGAATGCCAATGCACTATGTGAGATTAATGTACTTTGCATTTTATAAAGGGTTACATTTGATGTCATAAAGTTTAGTAAATGCTATATAAACTTGAAGGACACTTGTGCACATTTTAATGTTGATGCGGGCTTCTAAATACTTACGGGCACATTCTTACAGTGGAGCGATTTTCCTGTCCTATATAAATGCACTCCCTAAAATGGAAAATGAACACTTCATGTTCTACTGAGTTGGTGTTCAGCCCCAGTACTGTCCTTGGCGTAATTTACTGGATCCATGGTACTTGGATGGGGTTGTGTAAAGAAATAATTGTGAAATGTGTTCATTGAGAAATTCGCAGTGAATTGTGAGACGTTGGGGTTTTTAGTGATTTCGTTAATGTATTGGAAGTCCACGATGATTTTCCTGGAACAATTGATGCATAGTTACAAAAAGTGATATCTTCAGAAGAAAGATTGTCCTCAGAAGAAGAAACCGTTTCTGTCCCCAAGGAGTCGCCTGCTCATCAAAATGCTGTGCAGTGTATTAATGAGTTAGCTGAACACCAACTGAGGCCAGTAATCGAAGTTCTGTTGATCAGTTAATCGCCCAATACAACGCGAATTAACGTTGATTAACACCTACGATGACAAAGTGTGGTTTATGGAAGCCGAGGCTGCCCACAGCAAGGTTCAATAGCACAAATGGTATAACATTTAGATGACTCCAATGAACATCAACTGTCTGAAGTGGAATCTTGTCCATATTGACGAATTAATGAATGTGAATCACTATCACGACCTACCTCCTTAAAATACTTCACGAATAATGTTGATAACTTCCAACGTAACCACCGCTTACCATGCGACATGCATTGTGCAAAAGTGGGTTTTGGAGCACCGTTCTACCTTTTAGTTAAATAATTGACCTCCGAATTCGTTTGAAATCAATTCCATGGAACACTTGTGGTACTTAATTAGAAGGCATGCCATATGCCTCAATACATGGAGACCGGCTGTATTCCTCACAGTGTAATTGGCTATGGATAATTTTGTTGAATGAATTCCCCACTTCACAGTTGAAGCACCGAAAATTACTGTTACAACGGTACGACGGAAATGATGACCGTAAATGGTAATAATTAGGATAGTGGTCATAATTCAGGGCTGATTCATTTTATACGTACTCAATAGCTTAAGTGCTGAGTGCAGTAGAAAATGAAGTGTTCATTTTCCATTTTAGGGAGTGCATTTATATGGGATAGAAAAATCACTCCACTGTAACAAAGTGCCCGTAAGTATTTAGAAGCCCGCATCAACATTAAAATGTGCACAAGTGTCCTTCAAGTTTATATAGCATTTACTAAACTTTATGATATGAAATGTAACCCTTTATAAAATGCAAGGTACATTAATCTATCTGGCATAACACCACAGTCTAATATATGCAGTCGCGAAGCTCTGATGAAATTTTTCATCCGAGGCGACTACTGCGCTCCAGGCGGCGAGGTAGAGGCAAGTTGCTAGCAGATAAAAGGGAGCAAATTACCACTACAATCTAAAATGGTCATAACTTCTGAACCATTCATGCAAATGTCCTGACAAGGTTATTGTAATCCTTATGAAATAGTGGAGGAGGTCGAACAATTTATTTCGATGAGGAGTTCGAGGATAATATCGAACCGTCAACGATAGACCCCAAGTGTAAGCGTACGAATTGCAGAGCATAAAAACCTCTACAAATAAGTCCTGGATGATATATACCTATTTCGAACCGTTTGCCCTCTAGGAGCGATTTTATGTTATAGTCCGCGGTAAAAAAACATAAATCCTTAAGATTAAATAAATATTTCGATATTATCCTCGAACTCCTCATCGAAATAAATTATTTGACCTCCTCCACTATTTCATAAAAATTACAATAACCTTGTCAGGACATTATTTGCATGAATGGTTCAGAAGTTATAACCATTTAAACTGTAGTGGTAATTTGTTCCCTGTTGTCTGCTAGAAAATTGCCTCTACCTCGCCGCTAGAGATGCTAGTGTTGCTCCAGCTGTCAAGTGGATGAATCTTCCTCTTATTAGAGCTTCTCGACTGTATATATTAGACTGTGATAACACTCAGAGTTTCCTGGTGTTGTAATTCCTAAGTAATTTTGAATGAACAAATGAATTTCACTATTCTAATGTACGCGAGCTTTTCCGTGTCCGTTGAAAGGATAAGATTTGTTATAGTGATATACCTCAAATAAAATAGAATTCTAGCAAATGTATGGAGAATATCCATGTAGACAATTGAAACTCATGTCCCTGTGGGGTCATCAAAAACTTACACCATGATAAAGTGAGTACACATACAAGCATATCACGAATACCCGTCTCCCGCTGTACGAACATGTGTTACCGATCCTGTCTCACTTTACCCATGGTGCTTGGGAAGATGGTGAAAACTTGATCTCCAACAAAATTTCCATTCCTCTCCACATTTTCGTTTCCTTCTTTAGTTCTCGACTTTACCGGGCGAGTTGGCCGTGCGGTTAGAGGCGCGCGGCTGTGAGCTTGCATGCGGGAGATAGTGGGTTCGAATCCCACTGTCGGCAGCCCTGAAGATGGTTTTCCGTAGTTTCCCATTTTCACACAAGGCAAATGCTGGGGCTGTACCTTAATTAAGGCCACGGCCGCTTCCTTCCAACTCCTAGGCCTTTCCTAACCCCTCGTCGCCATAAGACCTATTTGTGTCGGTGCGACGTAAAGCCACTAGCAAAAAAATGTTATCGGCTTGCATTGCATTCAGGCCCTCCTCAACACTTGTCTTCCACCGTTTCCTGCTTCTACCAACACTCTTATTCCCATCTGCCTTGTTCTTGTGCAATTTTTTTACAACCCTTCCTTCTCATATTTTTTTCAATATTAGACAACTTCATCTTGTGCATCGTCAAAGATATACTTGTGTTTGTGCGACGTTAAATATCTAGCAAAGAACTTGTCTTATTTTATCACCGTTACAATATCCATTACTCCATATAGTTCAACTTAATCCCTTTATAAAAAATAATTATGATACCCGTTTGGTGACGTGGCTTTCCATTGTAAATAAATCGCATACGGTATTATTATTTATATTTACAGCTCCTTTTCTGAATGGTCACCACCTTGGCCTTCGGTTCTCAGAGCCCCAGGCTGGGGATTTTAATCTTAAATTGCCAGTTCCCTCGGCTCGGGAACTGGGTGTTTATGGTATCCCCAACATCGCTCCAACTCACACATCACACACAAAACAGTGCTCCACCACAGTAACACGCAGTTTCTGTCACACGACAGATGCCGCCCACCTAGGTTGCAACGTCTGCCTTACAGTGGCTGCACCAGCCCAGCAATAGCGACGCGAAATTATACTTAGTAGTAGTAGTAGTAGTAGTAGTAGTAGTAGTAGTAGTAGTAGTAGTAGTAGTAGTAGTAGTAGTAGTAGTAGTAGTAGCGGTACTAGTATCTTCATCATCCGCCTCAATTAGCATTTTCCGTCTTATGCTCTTCAGTATCAGGAATTCTTTCAGTATGTTGTCTCTTTCGAAAAAGTTCTCTGTGGACTTGAATGAGAAAGCATGAAAATATGCATTCTCTTCAAATATTTTTCACTTATTAACAGAGTGAACACAAGACCCTGACTTAGGTGAGCTGAAACTTTCAAGATTCCAAGTTCCATTTCATAACTTTTTCACCTCAAATGTCACAAATAATCTGTGAATGCAATATGTGGACAAACTGTGATTGTGCACGTAACACATCCACCTATATGTATTTATTGTTCTTGTTTTGTTGTGCATATTATTATTATTATTATTATTATTATTATTATTATTATTATTATTATTATTATTATTATTATTATTATTATTATTATTATTTAGAAAATGTATTTATATCTGAATCCGGAAGGTATTCTATATTTGACACAACTAATTCATATTGTTCTGGTTTTCTAATTTGCTTTACGTCGCACCTACACAGATAGGTCTTATGGCTACGATGGGATATAAGAGAGCTAGGAGTGGGAAGGAAGCGACCATGGCCTTAATTAAGGTACAGCCCCAGAATGTTTCTGGTGTTAAAATTGGAAACCACCAATAACCAACTTCAGGGCTGCCGACAGTGGGGTTCAAATCCACTATCTCCCGAATGCAAGGTGATAGCAATTCATATTGTAAGAGATGATGAATTACTAGCTACTTCACAGAGTTAGAAGAGATTTCAAAGTATTACACTATAATGAATACATTTTCAGTCATGTGTGTGTCACCAGCGTGATGACATAGTTATTTATGCATATTACACTATGGTATTAGATAATTTTTATGATATGACGCCATGATCAATTATCAGTGGGAGAAGAAAACGTCTCCATCACCTATATAAGGAGGATGTTAGTGAGTCATCCACTCATATATAATTCAAGATCGGTGTTAGAGAGTTGGTTGAACATTAATAATTATTCCTGCAGGAGGCAGAGGTTTCATTCATTGTTCAAGAATTCGTGGAAGGGAAGGTTCTTCACTGATGCATAAGTTGGCTGGAAAACTGATAGACATTCAAGATTGTAGGTTGGTAAGGAGTGTTGATGAACCGAGCGGGTAGCTGAGCGGTTTGGGTTGGCAGCGTGCGTTCAGGAAATAATGAGTTTGAATCCCACTGACGGGACTGGTAGCCGAGTGGTAATGTACCTGACTTCTCACCAAGGCGATCTTAGTCGATAACCGTCCAATGCATGTGGGCTTTTTAATTTGAAAATAATGTCGCTATGATTCGTATTCCACGTTAAACTGGAAGTCACATGGCTAGGATCACACTACCAACATGCATGCAAGTCTAGAGGCTTGCTTGCGCAGCAAGTTATGAACTCAAAATTTCAGTATCGAATTCCAGCACAATCGGTTGGCGTTCAAAACTGTTGACACTCGATAGACCTGTGATAATAGTTTAACGGGCTACTGCTGAATTCCTACTAGGGAAAAATTCCATCACCTCAGAGGTAATCAGATGTTAAACCCTCATCATACGTCACCGAAGGTAGCTCGGTAAGAGCAGTTATTGCCATTGGTGTCTTATGCATGCGGTGATAGTACTAACACTTATTCTACGTAGGAAGATTACATTTGTATATTTCCGAACGTAATTAATTATAGTTACGTGGGTTATGTTTCGAATTTCAAGTAGAATCGATAAATGGTGCTATAAACTGTCCGTTAGAAATATTTCAGCTGTTCCACTGAAGATTCAAGTGGACCAAGGACTTGAAGGTAAACTTCTATTAAGAAAAAGAAGCTACAGTTTGTTTTATATTACTAAATACAGTCTCAAATATCAGTTATTATACAACGTAAACGTATATTTAAAATAATTTGCTTCATGTTTTGTATTTTCATTTCTAATAAAAGTTTTGGTTCTTTAAAAGTGTATTGATATGTGTTTTGGTAGATAGTGCAACAGATTGGCTGGACGGGCAAGTTAACAACTGTAAGGTTTGGAAGTTATTTAAACGACAAGTATAAACAAAGTTTGCAAAAGTTTTTGAACTGTAACGTAAATGAGTCCTTTTAGAAGACAGCTGACTTTGTGGCTACACATAATGAATCATTATTCTGAGCTGGTCAGTTCTTATCACACGCCTGATGTACAGTACTAGAAATAACTGATGGAACACATGAATTATTGTCAGAGTTCCTGATAGTAGAGACTGTGCATTCGCGAGGAAGCAAAACAGTGGTAACACGTTGACGAAGACCGAGGGACTGGTATTCGCTAAAAGGCGACCGTTATCCTATCTCATTATTGCATCCATAAACCGGTGTGTAGGGTTTATCATCACAACGAATGGCAAATAGATCATATCTCGTCGAAATTTGGCGACATAACATTTAGTGAGAGAGGGAGGCATTGAACAAGTACACACTGACGGCAGCAGACCGAGTGTCCAGTTCGCTCAATGGTTACGTGTTCGGTCCTGAACCCCGAGCTCGAAGGTTCGAACCGAACAGCACCGCTTTGCATCGCGACGTATTGTTTAAATTTACTTTTCTTTTCTTCCTTTCTTAATTCGTTTACCCTCCAGGGTTGGCTTTTCCCTCAGAGTCAGTGAGGACCCCACCTCTACCGCCTCAAGGGCAGTGTCCTGGAGCGTGATATTTTGGGTCGGTGAGATACAACGGAGAAGGAGGACCAGTACATAACCCAGGCGTCATCACCTGCCATGCTGAACGGGAGCCTTGAGGGAGAATAAGAAGATTGGAAGCGATAGACAAGGAAGTGGGAAGGAAGCGACCTTAGCCTAAAGTTAGGTACCAACCCAGCATTTCCTGGAACAGAATTGGAAACCCGGGAAAACCACTTCGAGGATTGATGAGGTGGGAGTCGAACCCCAATCTACTCATTTGACCTACCGAGGCTGAGTGGACCTCATTCCAGCCTCCGTACCACTTTTAAAATTTCATGGCCGAGACGGAAATCGAACCCGGGCCTCTGGGGGTGGCAGCTAATCACACTAACCACTACACCAAGGAGGCTGACGTTTATATTTTCACATAATTTTTTTAAATTTATATATTTGTTAGTGGTTTAACATCGCACTGATACATTGAAGACCGGGCGAGTTGGCCGTGCGGTTAGGGGCCCACAGCTGTTAGCTCGCATCCGGGAGATAGTGGGTTCGAACCCCACTGTCGGAGCCCTGAAGATGGTTTTCCTGGTTTCCCATTTTCACATCAGGTAAATGCTGGGGCTGTACTTTCATTAAGGCCACATCCGCTTCCTTCCAACTCTTAGCCCTTTCCTATCCCGTCGTCGCCATAAGAACTGTCTGTGTCGGTGCCACGTGAAGCCACTAGCAAAAACACGATACATTGAAGGTTTTCGGCGTAGCGAGAATTGGAGAGGGTTAGGACTGGGAAGTAAGGTTCGTGGCCCTATTTAAGGTACAGATCCAGTATTTGCCCAGTTTTAAAATGGGTAAACACGGAAATACATCTTCGGGGCTTCCAACGATGGGGTTCGAATCCACCGTCTCCTGAATGCAAGCTCAAACCTCCTCGAATAAAATCGCATAGCCAATTCGCTCAGTACGTAATATTTAACTTACAATAATACGATTTTACTTTTACTGAAGTTAAATCGCTATTTCCTTCCTCGTTTGACTTGCATTAATATATAACTTACAATAATAATAATAATAATAATAATAATAATAATAATAATAATAATAATAATCCCCTGGGGCAATGATTAATGAATGACAGATAAAATGAAAAGATACTGGAATGTGTTGCTGGAATGAAACATGACAGGGAAAACCGGAGTACCCGGAGAAATACCTGTTCCGCCTCCGCTTTATCCAGCACAAATCTCACATGGAGACACCTGGATTTGAACCACAGAACCCAGCGGTGGGAGACCGGCGCGCTGCCGCCTGAGCCACGGAGACCCTGGGCGATCCATGGCTGTATTTTAATTAATTTTGTGAGGTGAACACCAAGTGTGTTACAAGAGATCTTTTAAATGCCGACATCGTATGACATGGAGCGTCGAATGGACTTTGTTTCGTCTTCCCGAAATCCGACTACGTCTGTTAGATTTGAACCCACGATCTTGGGAACCTGAAGCCGGCACTCTACCACTGATCCAAAAAGGAGTCGCAACCTTCGTAGTGGGAGGCGCAGCCATGCATTAAACTGTCAGGTGACTCCTCAAAACAATGTGAACAGCGGTGCGCCCGTGTGTCTTTGTGAGGTACATAGACTACTGCGGTCATTTGAGCACGTTGTACGTAAACCAGCACATTCCATGAGACATCTGATCGAGGTTCAAGTCGCAAGGGCCGTCACTTTGATCCAGGAAGGATGGACTTTTCGTCATGTTGCTGTGGATCTCAATGTCTCACAACAGTTATGCCACACGCTTGTGGAATCGCTACACTGAGACACGCCACTTCACAAGGAGGGTTGGACAAGGTCGTGGACGCATGACAATCCCAAAGGATGACGGATATCTGCCCATATGTGCGTTGTGGCGTCGTTCAGCTACTGCCAGAGAACTACAACAAGACTTCAGGAGGGTCACTGGATTCACGGTGACTGACCAGAGAGTAAGCAACAGGTTAAGAAAAGTGTCCTTAAGACCCAGACGTCCTGTTTGAGTGCCCCGTTTAACCCAGCAACATCGCGCAACTCTCCTTCTGTTTGCCCGTACCCACGTCAACTGGCAACTTCGCCAATGGAAAACTGTGTTTTTCTCAGACGAGTCCATATATCCCCTGGCATGGACGTCAACGTGTATGGAGACGCTGTGGTGAGCAGTACATGCCAAATGTTGTCCAGGAAGGCGACCGATTCGGACAAGGTTCTGTGAAAGTGTGGGGTGACATTAGTATTGATGGCCGTACGGATCTTGTCGTCCGCGGTAATATTACCGCTGCGTGGTGCATCGAGCAGATATTGCTACAGCATGTGTTGGTTGCTGCATGCGATGATTGCCCTGAATTCGTACTCATGCATGACAATGCCAGGACTCATATACCGCGCATCACCACAACTCTTTTGCGATAACTGGACATTCAAGAGACGGAATGGCCAGCGGTGAGTCCCGACCTTAATGCCATCGAGAATGTGCGGGATAGGCTTGAAAGAAGTGTTCGTGGGAGTCCTATTCCACCACAGATTCTCCAAGCCCTCGAACAGGCTCTCATTGAAGAACGGGACCTGATACCACAACGTAACCTCCGTCGACATATATGAAGTATGCCACGTATGTACCAAGCTGTGATAAATGCTCGTTGAGTATATACACCGTAATGAAGCTCTCCAACTACGGTAAAAATCCAACCTGGACGACTGTAATCGATTTGTTTTAGCCCCAATTTCAACATTTCCGTTTGTGTTCTGTAAATGAACGCGAATTCATCGATGTTCTTTTGTATGATTCGATGTTAAAGAATAAAGGTCTAGTTGGTAATATACCTTGGTATGAGGAATTGTTTTGTGGAGTATGGCATACGTTCAAAGATACGTTCCCCTAATGTTTTGAACTGTGTAATTAGCGGAGGGAGTAAGGTTCGAACTCGCGTCCTTCGCCTGAGTTGCACGCACGGCTGCTCCGCACGGTCGTGTAATTCTACAGTTTGTACACCAAAATAGCCCTTAGAGTTAGTGCGGATTCGTCCCACGAACTTCCAAGTGACGGCCGTAACGGCTCGTGTAATATGCGCTATAGGACCTTTGCGACTACAGAGATGGGTCTTTCCTTATTTCTAGTACTGTACATATCCTATGAAAAGCACCCTACCGCCACTTTCCTCAAGCGACTCCCCAGCAACTACTGTATATGTCGTTAGCCGAACTGCACCTTCTGGCTGGGCTGTACTAATCAGCGTTCACTGGCTTTGAGAGCTTTTAAATGCTACTAAGGAATTTCCTCGAGATTTGAGACAGCTGCTAACTAATAATTGGAATTCATTCCTAGCAACAGTCTTACAACTTTTTCCCAAAATTATAAGATTCTTCAACGAAAGCCTCCAATATCATGTAAACTGTGTAAATCTCTATGTAATGGTGTTATTCTCACAATGTTTAGCTACTAATAAGTCATTGCGCTCCTCATTCTACTGCAAAGCATAATCTCAAGGTATTGGATATAAGTATTGTGCCCTTCTCAAGGCAACAGCTGCGGTGAACTTCTTCCTTCTTCTGTGCGCCGGCTGCTCCTGTAATAAAAGACATTTAAATGATACTCACCGCTGCATGTAGACCCTTCTTCCTCAGTCGCAGTACGTCCGATGAAATCCCCGATGAGAGGCCACACGTCGATCAGGGAGTGAGGAAATGAAAAGATGGGGTAAACTAACTATAAATGACGGTACCCAAAGACTGAATTAAAATTTAAATATTAAACTGATTTATTGAACAAAGTGCAAAGTGTCAAAATTATGAAAATAAACTGGTGAAAAAAGCAAAGTGTAATGGAATAGAAATTTAAAAAAGATTGAAGATCTGCCTTACAATAACTCAATTATCTGTCTAATAAAACTGACTGAAAGTCGATCAAAATTTAAAATATTCCAGGTTATGTTGACACTGTCTTCAAGACGATGACGTGAATAAATTCAAAACTCTGGTCAGAAAATACTACCTCATTTGAAGTACTGAATTGTAATACATAGAAATGTCACTCAAAATAAATTAGTGTAGTTGAATA
Organism: Anabrus simplex; assembly: GCF_040414725.1. Lineage (NCBI taxonomy): Eukaryota > Metazoa > Arthropoda > Insecta > Orthoptera > Tettigoniidae > Anabrus > Anabrus simplex. The sequence goes on from NC_090266.1 coordinate 249,746,723, forward strand.
ATTAATTAATTAATCATCAAATCAATACTGACTCAGAGGTGTTTATCAAATATTTAACACATGTGACTCAGTTGGGAAACAGCCAACTTTAAAATAATCGTGGACTGCACTAACCATGTGTACCAAATAAAAGACAGAATTCAAAGAAAACAGCCATGAACATCGTACTTCATTTACCACATAACCACTGCCACATTCAAAACTACTCGTGGTTGAAAAGGAAATTATTGACACATGAACCTGAGTGTTACATTCACTCATCTAATTATTTAAACTTCACCTGCATGACTGTGATAGCCTGGACTTTTAACAATAATCCAAAGGATTAGGCCAAGTGCCTCATGTTTACATTTCAAATGAAAGCGATCCTTGTACATTAACATTTTACTTAATTCGCCGCTAACTCCATTTCATTACGAACTCATTATTTGTGGTACCACCACTAGATGGAGGCAGACCCCATCTTATTTATCTGATTCATTGCGGCAGTTATTATACAACTGGTTTATTAAAGATCGCTTCATTTCCTAATTAAAAATGTAGTGGATTTTAAAGGTTTGGTAATTACTGAATGTCTGGTATGAGCATACCACTACTATGGTTTTGACTATGACCTAATCGATGATCTCTTATCCTAACACATGAAATCATATTTAAATAATTAGACCTGTTAATGGAGAAACACCGCTCCAACAAAGAAAATACAGAAATCAAACTAGCCTAACTACTCCTATCTATTTACATCAAATCAAATGCAAATAATTCACGTATGATCCTACAAATAAACGGTAATAAAAGGTACATGAAGAAAGAATAATAAATAAACAAATCTAGATCCCAACATCGCTGCCTGCTGAAAATTAATAAGAATAAACTACGGAAAATTTTACCCCGCTACGAGTAGCAAAATATTGTGAATTTGACGGCAATCTCTAACCTCAGACGACAAATGTCTGGCCATGACACAATTTAACCTTTATGGACAATAATTACTGCTACTCCATGTCATCCATGACTCTACATGACTATCAAAATGCACATTGATTCGTCGCTCTGCTCACATCTACCTTCGTGCTTAAACTGGCCTATTTGCCGAGCATCTACTTTCCCTGGAACTATTTGAAACAAAATACAGGCTTCTGCCTACAATCATAACCCATGTCGTTACGTATTTAACACTCTTGGTTAAATTATTCATCTCTCAATTCCATTTACTCATCATTATTCTCAACGTAGTACCTCATAATACGGCCTCGCTCGAATCCGGCGGGCGAAATATCTGTCGTGCACATCTCTATTTCTTACGACAGTTCATGACATGGTCCAAATATCACATTTCCATTATCAACGTAGATCATCAGGGATAATATTCATTTAGCTCGATCTCTAGATCATTCTCTGCTCCACTTGTTACAAAATATCAGAGCTGACTCATCAATGGCTTCCTGTCACTAACTGTTTACTAAAATGACGAGATTGCCTCTCAAAACACGGCTATTGAAAAATGTGTAACCGCAACTACACACAGAAATAAATACTCGCGTCCACCAAACATCGCAAAAATACACGGTATAAGAACTACCGGAAACGGTCATCTGAATGATGATTCCACAACATAAAACAAGCTGAATGCGCAAGTAGCAAAATAAGCATTAAAATCAACAAGGCGGCATCTACAAAATCACAACTTCAACAGAAATATCGCTCATGACTAAAGTTAATAACATGATGATTATTATTATTAATATAAAAATCGGCATTACACTCATTGAAATCTAATAATATAGCATCCTAAACTGTCAAAGTGACTTACTACAAATGATCCATAATAATACGCAAACACATCTACGTAAAAGGAATGCGCAAAATAACCCTAGCTCAAAGTGCAAAATTTATTATTATTAAATGTGAATTATTTACAATCTTATGTAACAGACTAAGCTACATTTGATCATCGATTAGTCACAGTCCTACATATTTATTTACACATTATTTTTGTTGTTGCTCATACCTGGGTGCTGGAGGCATGTTGGATCACCCTCCGGGCTCCGTCATGATGAATTAGAATTCCATCTTGAAGCTGATGTGGTATTCCAAATTTTCACACACGCAAACTTGATACATTTTTATCATGGCGTTACACACGTTCACATTTACATAAACCCTCGCATTTTCTAGCACTTCAGTGAAGATTATACAATAGCACTGCATATACTCCTGACGTGAAGTCGAAAGTTTTCTCTCCGCTACCTGCCTGACGCCTCCTGCTGGTCTCACACCCCCTCTCAGTTTGTTTACTTACAGCTTACCAGTTGTTCACCTCTTCGGAACATAACAGTTTACTCAAGGTCTTTAACATCGCGGCCTTCCATTAATGAAAAGTCATCCTCCTCCCTGTCTGCTTTAACTAGTTTCTCCCCGAAACATCTCGCTTCCCATAACAGTTCATTGTAAGTGATGAAAAGCAAGCTATAGGTACAGTTTCCAATAATGTGTGGAGAAATTTACTGATCGTCCTCCAAATAAAAGAATAAAATAGCTTTCCAACAAATGTCAAACTACCCGTGGATTAGAAAGGTTTTATGTAGTTACGTGTCGCAACATGTTCCATTGTCCCTCTCGGTTGGTAATGTGAGTTCATTTAAGGCAAGTGTTGAAAAGTGTAGCTACTGCCTGTCATCTCTGCATAAGCTCAAAGTAAAGTAAAAGTTTGTTATAGTGTTCATTTCTCCTGAAATATTACTCTCCCAAGTAAAATACATGGCTCACTCGGATGCCAACAAGTGTCTCTGATCGCGTTCCTACCAGACTCGGAATTCATAAAATAAAGTTCACACAAGACTGAATTTGAAAGCTGACTAACTGAATTAGCTGACACACTCCAAACACAGTGAACACACTGAACACAGTGAAGAATCACCATTCTGGTCGCTGGTTTTGTAATCAGTTCTCCCCCACCTCGAAAATAGTTCTGTTGAAGGGATGCGGCGTAGTAATCTAGCACTTGAGAGCGCTTTATCATACATCCGTAGGTAAAAGCTTCAAAAATTATGTACAAAATCTTCCTAATTTCGGTCTGACGTACTTGTTATATTGCGCCGTGGGAAACGATCACAGGGTAATCCACACGACGGCGCGCGTCACCGGCGTTATTTTCTTCCAGCGAATGGCTTCTTCCCGCCATGACGGTTCAGTTCCTGGGCGATACTACTCTTCCGTGTGAAGTTAAATTTTTCTCAATTAGTCACTAATTAACCACACCTTCGCACCGATAAATTTTCAAATATTATTAGGAAGTCAGGACACTGTTTTACACAACTCCTCCGGGCTCCAAATAGCGAAATACTGACTGTAGATTCCCGCTATGACAGGACATTCAAATTTGGAATTTTGTGATTGGCTGAGACTTTCGCGCTCTCCGCAGCATGGATGCTTCCATTTTCTCCCAAGGGTTGGTGGGTGTTATCGTTGTCTCTTTGTCCTTCTAAGTAGGTCAGGCCTCAACGCGTGATTTTCTCGTGAGAACCAAGTAGAAAGTTGCCACTCCTATGCGGTACCATAAAATTTATTGGATGCAGCACTCAGGGCCGGTCTACAAGTTGTTCGTGCTCTAAGACAAGTTTCGAGGATTTCCTTGCCGACTGACTGGCGCCAGAATGTTGCTTTGTGACTGCTAGCTCTCACAGCCTACTGTAGTATTCCAATATGCGAAATATTCAACTTTTAATTCATAAATTATTTACGTAAATTCGCTTATGGGTGCAGTATTACATGTGAATTTCTATGTGATTGCGTTTTTCTTTTCAACTTGCTTTACGTCGCACCGATACAGATAGGTCATATGGCGGCGATGGGACAAGAAAGGCCTAGGAATGGGAAGAAAGCGGCCGTGGCCTTAAGGTACAGCCCCAGCATTTGCCTGGTGTGAAAATTGGAAACCACGGAAAACCATCTTTAGGGCTGCCGACAGTGGGATTCGAACCCACTATCTCCCGGATGCGAGCTCACAGCTGTGCGCTCCTAACCACACGGCCAGCTGGCCCGGTGATTGCGTTATTACGCTTTATTTCTTGCAATGGAATTCTTTTAAGGTATATCTTGTAAAAATGTCGAGTGAATCTATGAGTGACAGCATTGCAATTATGTTACACTACATTTAAGGGAATATTATAACGTATTTTCTGTAAATTTCGTATGAATTCCTATGAGTTTTACTTCAATGGTTACGATACATGGCTCGTAAATACCCTAAATTTTAATTGTCATGTATTTCTAATTTCTTGTCTTAATGCATCTCTCCTTTAGTTATAAAGAAATTTCATATTTTCACATTATTTCTCTGCTGTAAAGATACTTAAACTGTGTTTTTCAACTGCTCTGATTCGGATATTTAGCATGGAGTGGCGGAATTTCTTGTTGAATCATTGTGGGTCTTTCCAGGGTGTGCCCCTAGCTACGATCAACCAGAGAATGAAAGAACAACTCTGTCCCTCGGGAGTTCCACTACCGTAGTCATTATATATTTCGCCTCTTTGAGTGATTGCAGTGATTCAAGTGTAGTTTTCCCCAGCAGATTTACTCTAAGACCTATGTCTAATATACTTGAGATCACTAACGTCGCATTTCTTTGATCTGACGTTAGTCAGCCGATAAAATATGCATCTAAATATCACGTAGACAGACATAGATCTAGTGTCCTGGATATATCAGCTGGAACGTGTATGTTAAGTTATTTGATCCTTAAAATTGAACATTCCTGGTTTTCCTGTGCGAATGGAATATCTTAATTCTTGAGAATCGATTATAGTCTACGCTGGCGTTGTCAGAAACGACTACTCGTGGCTTTCACTCTCGTTTTCCCACTAGCCTGGCCTGTAGCTTGGAGATCAGTCGCAAATTGTAAAACGGTAGTGAGTGCAGGTTGACACTGTGTGAACAATGGTTAGTGGATAGTTCGTCCAGCCTGTTTCGTCCAAGCCGACTTTGTCCAGCGTTTTATATCCAAGGCTTTTCATTCTGTAGTACATGCCGTACAAACTAGAGTTTCTCCAGGTCAATTTGCATTGCACCTATACTTTCATTGATTGATTTTTTGTTGATGAAATTCTTAACAAAACTTCTGCATTAATATATGTATGATCTGTAAAATTTCATTGACGTTAAATTAATTAACTAGCAATATACACGTGCTTCGCTCCGGATTTAAAATGAAGTTTATTTTTCAAAAATGTACATTTTGGATAGTGTTCTGTTGACTGAGCCCGTAAAATACACCCTCATTTCGTACGTCAACTGTTTTGGGGAGTTATTAATGTTCTTATCTAATACGCATTTGAACCCTGTTCAGAAGAACTGGAACGTTTTCAAACACTATCATATTTAACATCCAGGATGTAAATCCGATCCACCTGTGAAATTGAGTTGTACGTCGAAAAATAATGGAGGATTTTTTTTTATGCGGTGAATATTTTTAAAATGTTTCTCAACACCTAGGACATAGAAGACAACTATTCATGTAAAAATTTTAAATCATGCCTGAAACGGTTTGGGAAGAATGGATATTGTGTTTTAGAGAGTCAACCACCATCTAAATCCCTTGGGGGAGAAATAATTTGAAGTATATGATATTTTACATCTAGGTTATAAACGAAGAACCTTCTCGTAAAATTGCAAATTTGTACCTCAAACGGTTTTGGAAGGATGAAAAATTACGTTTTGCGGTGATAACCTCACTGAACACCTTAGGGGTTGGATGTTTAAAAATATTTCCTTATACACACCTAAGATTTAAAATACTATACCGCAATTTGGAATTTTGTCTTCATACGTTACAGGGTTTCGGAAGAGGGAATGAATATAGGCCTGTCTGTTTTCGGATCCTAACCCCCATTTAATTCCCTGAGGGGTTAAATTCGTTTCAAACGTTGTGTTATTTATACCTAGGATATGATTTGAAATTTTCACTTCGTAATTCAAGCGGTTTCATAGAAGTGAATAGTTTTGTCATCATTCCCCATCTCCAAGTGAAAATCCCTTAGGGGTGTATTCTTTGAAGACTACTTTTATTTAAAATCTAGGATATAGAATTTAGTGTGTAAAGAGCGCAACACCGATCTATAATCAAAATCGACATGAACCTACCATTATTATTTAGGCATATTATATGTATTATGCTTGTGGAAAGTGATTAGTAATTTGAGAGGTTTAAATCTTTAAATATTAGTCATTCAACGTTCGCAAGAAATCGTAGGTACCACTAATGGTGTACGGTTTCAAAAAATGTTCCTTCAGTTGTGTATTAAGTTCAAGATTATTTTAGTTAAAACCCTGAGTTTTACAAATACCGTTTTTTGCAAAATAAAGAAAAGGTGTCGGAAATTCGGTCGAGTACCTTGGCTGTTGTGGAGACTTAGCTTTCCAACTTCAACAACTTCGACACAATTATAATCCTTATAACATGAAATATTTTGAATTATATCATAGTTGACAGCTACAACATCGAAAGTTCTTGTATAATTTCAAATTCGAATGTCGAACGGTTTGTCATATGTCGTCACCCTCCAGCCAAAACCACTTAGAGGTGTAGGCTATTGTTTTATAAGACCTTTTCTCATTTAAGATCTCAAACATATAACAGCTACCGTCATGTGAAATTTTTACCTCGTAGGTCAGATGTTTTCAGAGAAATGAATATTATGCCATCAGAACTCACCCAGAGTCAAAAGGGTGTGTTGGTTTATGACCACTTCTTAGTTAAGATGTAATGCACATAGGAACAAACATCATGTGAAGTTTGAGCCACTACCCGCACTCGTATCCCAGAAAAATATATATATATATTTTTTTTGCTAGTTGCTTTACGTCGCACCGACACAGATAGGTCTTATGGCGACGATAGGACAGGGAAGGCCTAGGAATGGGAAGGATGCGGCCGTGGCCTCAATTAAGGTACAGCCCCAGCATTTGCCTGGTGTGAAAATGGGAAACCACGGAAAACCATTTTCAGGGCTGCCGACAGTGGGGTTCGAACCTACTATCTCCCGAATACTGGATACTGGCCGCACTTAAGCGACTGCAGCTATCGAGCTCGGTCCAGAAAAAAAATGTACAAACGAGAGAATCAATACAGGAAACGCGACGAAATGAGTGAGGTCCGGCGATCGCGATAAGTAAAGGCGACAATATATCAGCCTTGAACTGGAGATCAGTCCCTTAACAATAGTGATAATACTAAAGGACTAACGCTACTATGAATTAAAAGCGTATTAGCACACAAATTCGCAGTTTATTGAAAGACTAAAGTAAGAAAAACATTAATCAATGAAACAATGCAAGTAAGATATTGAACAGAAAATGTTAAAAAGAAATATAAAATGTTAAAAAGAAGTACATACACATAGAGAATGACACCCAAGCTTTCTCGCCCAAGCTTCCCACCAAATAGCGAAAGGTAATAAAAGCTCAAATTTTAAAAGTTCAATTACACCATACTTTCATGCTACTCTCTCCATTTTTTTCCAAGACGCCCACACGGTCGATGTTCACTTACTTACAGTATTACTCTTAGTTCATTCAGCATTCATAAGATGACCCATCAGAAAGGAAAAAATACATGCGTCAAAGAGGACAAAGGGGGCTGAGAAAATCAGTTATGAACCTCCGTGGCTGAAAACCACGAGATTGCGCACATCAACAGTCAAGTAAGCAGAAGAATAAGAAAAAGAAAACTTGGAATGAGAAATAAAATGCCGGCCAGCAAAAATAAGTCAGACACAAGGCCCGGCCAGGTACGAGCAAAAATGGAGGAGCAATAAAAGAATCACGTGAATTAATAATGGCAAAATATACATAATACAGTGCGACTATGCTCCGTCCAATTCATACACACAATACCCCCACACGCACGACCTCATCCACCCGAACAAAATAATAAATATGTGGCGTGAGGCCATCCATCCGTCCCAAGGGCAATTACACACACAACGGTCTCACCAACCAAGCCGGGTTACCAAAACAGTTTGCCTCAATATAAGGGACACAGTATTCCGTAGAAATGAGAATGTTAATGCGATAGGCACACTAAGACACACGAGGTGTACGAGGTCACAATCCGTACAGAGCCAATTATACAGGTTCTGACACGAATGACCAACACTCATGTAATCGAAGAATAAATGTAGAGGCACATAAATTCAAAGCACTGGAACCGTGCATCAAATAGGCAAATAACTCGCCCGACACATCTGCACACACACAACCGTGCGCTCAAGGACTGTACAGCATGCACCAAAGGGTAAAATAAAAATGAAAGTACCAAAAAGATAGAATAAAATGTACTTACCTGAGAAATAGAAAGTAGCTATTAAAATAGTCAGATAGGGATACTCATATTTTAAATCTGCTAAAAACCTTCTGATAGGTCAGAAAAGCAGTCTCGTTTAGTGTGGAGTCCATCTTGTTGTTTACACTCCACGATTCCATTGAAATAAAATAAGGAATAACCATCATTGAATCATTACGATAGGAAGCAAGGCCTGCAAATTAAAGATGGCGTATCACTGCCATCTGACGACAAAACTAGGAAACATTGACTTTTGCAAAGTGACTGAATCAAGCATAAGAAAAACAGATATACAGGTTCGAGTACGCACCAGAACAACAGTAATGAATAACGTGCCATGTAAAATGGCGCAAGTTTCAACCTCGTATGCCACACGGTTTCAGAGAAATGAATGTGTTCGTCATCAGGCCGCAAACTCCAGTAAAAACCCCCTTAGGAATATTTTGATTCATGACAACTTTTCATTTCGAATCTAAGATGTATAGGAGCAACCACCATGTGAAATTTCAACATCGTAAGTAAATCAAACAGTTTCAAAGATGCAAATATTTATTTTCTCATGCTTCTCCCTCCCGGTCAAAACACCTTAGGGGCATATTATTTTAAGACCCTCATTTCATTTAAAATCTAAGACATATAGGACAACCATTATGTGAAATTTCAAGCTCGTATGTCAAACGGTTTGAGAGCAATTAATATTTATGTCATCAGCTACACCCCACTCTCATTCAAACACCCTTAGGGGTGTATTGATTTAAGACCACTTCTGATTTAATATTTATTGTTTAAAGGAACAAACATCATGTGAAATTTCAACCTCATATGTTAGTCAATTCCAGAGATATGAATATTTCTGTTTTAGGCCTCACCCTCACAGTGAAAACCCCCTTAGGGGTGTATTATTACACGACCACTTCTGGTTTAAAATCCAAGACATATAGGAGCAACCGTTATGTGAAATTTATAACTGGAATGCCGAATGGTTTGAGAGAAATGAATATTTAACTCGTCCAGACCTCACCGCCTAGTCAACCCCCGCCGCCTAGGTGTGTACTATTAAGAACACTTCTTATTCAAAATCTAAGATATATAAGACAACCATCATGTGATATCTCAAGCCCATATGTCAAATGGTTGGAGATAAATTAATATTTATTTTGTCAGCACCCACCCACAGTCAAAACCTCTTAGGGGTGCGTTATTTTAAGACCAAGTTTTATTGAAAATCGAAGACATACAGGAGGAATCACCATGTTAAATTTCAACCTTGTGTGTCAAATTGTTTTAGAGAAAGGAATATATTTGTTTTCGGGTACTAAGCGCCATTTTACACTTAAGGTCTGAACTGTTTTCTAAACTTGTCTGATTTAACATTTAGTACATAAGAAAGCAATCATTGAGCGCAATTTCAACATTGTCTGGTCAACCACTTCGGAGGAATGAATATATGGATTTTAGGGTTTTAATCCCGTTTCATCCCCTTGGGGATGGAATGTTTTGAAACCATTCCTTAGTGGATGCCTATTGCCTATTATATACACTAGTAACCAAACGTTAAAAATAATCACTAAACGAAGCCATACTGCCTGATAGGAATGTCAGACGGATTGCTGAACAAACGGAATCTGAATCACACGCCATATGCTACGCAACTTATCCAAAAAAAAAACAGTGTCAGAAAAGTTCTGATAGCTAAGGTACACCTTAGACAACAACTAACAACACTTGGCAATGTCTTCCACAAAAAAATATATGTTGTTAATAGGGTGTATGGTTACCCTTAACGCCCACACATGCTACGCAGCGATGTGGCATGCTCTCTATCAGATGGTCCAAGAGCTCTTGTCGCAGTCGATCCCATTCCTCCTAAAGGGAAATGCAAAGGTTTTGGAGGGTCCTTGGTGGAGACTGACGGGATGCAATTCGCTTCGCCAATGCATCCCAAGCATGTTCTATAGGATTCAGATCCGCAGACCTCGCTGACCAGTCCATGCAGTGAATGCCTTCCCCAGCCAGAAATTCATTCACCAGAGCAGCGCGGTTCGGTCGGGCATTATCGTCCATTAAGAGGTAGTCTGGACCAACCGCATGTGGTCGAACATGTGGTCTCAGTAACTCATCCCTGTATCTCCGAGAGTTAACAGTGTTCCTCGGATCACCCATGAAGACGTGCAGGTTCGTATGGCCATTCAACATGATGCCGCCACACATATCATTACGCCACCACCACCATCAGGTAGAGATTGAAATAGACATAGCCTAAGGTTTATTTTGTACAACAAATTTTGCATAACCAGTTAGAACTGTTTGATTAGAGTAAGTTAGGAACACGAGATACCTTCAGTCTCAAGTGAAATTGTGTAGCAATAGTTCCATTAATATTGAAGGTCACGGGGCATATAAACCACTCTTCTCGGAGTATATTAGTCTCGAGTCGGAGATATCGTGCATTTATGGTTACGTGTTGGTGTCTAACACTTAGCTTTGAGCCCAAAAACGGAAGTCTATATTCTGATAATTCATTTGGGGCTACAAATGAATAATTTTTTCAAAATTTTTGTTCTTAATCGGGTCTACCATGATATTATCGCGATTTCATAAAAACATACATGCAGTTCGGTAGGCAGTTTCTGAATGGCGAGTTACTGAGCCATACTGATTGCATATTGATTAACGTAAATGAGAGAAACTGAAATTGAAATAATTATGAAACTTGGAAACTTGGGGTTATATTATAAACCATTAGCGACGGAAAGCAGACCACGTCGTCGTATTTCAATACAGATAACATGGCAGTTACGTTGACCGATTTAATGGCACGAATGGACTTGGCAGCGGAAGAAGACGAACGGCGCGAACTGGAACATATGAGTGAACTTACGAATAGTAAAGACTTGTTTGCAGTAGAAGCCGATAGACGGGAACAGGAGCGTATGAGTGAACTTACGGCTGAAATAAATAAGGTCGCGGAGAAAACTGACAAGTTAGGTGAGCAGTAACGCGGAGAGATGTATAAACAATTCAAACAGGTCGCAGAAAGGACTGAGATATTAGAAGGCAAAATAGACACTGTACAGAAATATTGTAAAGAGGGAATGGACAGATTGGAGAAAAGATTAGATAAGGTAGAGAGTAGAACACAAGAGCAGGTAGAAAAGATAAGGAATTTTGTTGAGGAATTAACATGCAAAGTGGTAGATAGCACGGCGAGGACCGAGAAACGACTAGAAGAAGTAGCCGTAAGTCTGGACGAGGCTCGAACAAGATTTAAATGAACCGGAGTGCTATCGACAAATTGAGTGAAGACACCGAAGCTAGATTTCGAACTATATCGGTTGAGACAAGCAACTAGATTACAGATGCGCAGCAGTATACCGAGGATAAATTAGAAACCAGATTGAGAAAAATCAACGGGAAACCGAAGATGAGATGAAGAAGAACGAAGAAAAATTAAGACAGAAGGTAGCGGAATAAATAGCCATCAAAGGGAATGAGAAGAGGAAATTGATTTTGGCAGACCGCTAGGCAGCTTAGGGCAATAACAAGGAAGTAGGTGCTAGCGTAGAGGCTTGGGCTAAAGTGAGCCATAAAAACCACATTAAGTTGGTCTCCTTAGAAAAAGAGCTAGAACATATGAGAGATAAGATGGAATTGTTGGACCTGACAACAATCAAATAGTTTAACCAAATTAAATGTTCGATCCAACAACAGAGCCTGGATAGAAAGCCCAGTCAAGCTAGTGAGCCCGCTATGATAAGCGAGTTACTGCACTTACCACGAACGGAGGAGCGGACTTAGTCTCCAAACGTACCCGGAGGAGCACCAGTATACAGTATTCTACGTATGGCCGAGGATAAACCACCATCAGGTAGAGATCGAAATAGACATAGCCTAAGATTTGTTTTCTACAACAAATTTTGCATAGCCATTTACAAATGTTTGATTAGATTTAGTGGCATGGACGATCGGACGCCACGGGCTTTTCTCAGAGAAATGGAAGATTACAAGGTAGACTGTAGAATCCCACCGGAGAGAATATTACGAACAGTCTAGAAGTTCCTAGGTGACTCAGCTTTAGAGTGGATGATGGCTTTCCGCTACACCTTCAGCACTTACGAGGAACTCAAGGTGGCCTCTTTACGAAAATTCTGGAATGTTACAGTACAGCAAGGACTACGCATGGAGCTATATTCTAGGTAATATCCGGCCACACTCCCGACTAAATTCTCCCAATTTTTCGTATCACAGATATATAATTCAGAGACTGAGATGTATCACCTTCGAAGGTGCAGAGAACGCTAATCGCGACGAATGTTATAACCGCTGCAGAAGCAGAAATGACGCCCCGGCTATCGACCAGGTATCAAACCAAGGACACCCGAGAATTAGGCACGCCGAAGCGGTACATACTATAGATTTATGTGATGATAGTAGCTCACCGCCGAAATCAAGAAAGGCTGTGATCGAAAGAGCTCCGGTACCCAGACAACATCTCGTGAGGCACGGATTGAAGAAAGGGAACCACGGAGAGAAAATTGGCAACCTAATAATAGGATGGATGAAAGGAGAGGAGGTTGATTCGGTTGGAACCGGGAAGACCTGAGAGGAAGAAACTACCCCACTGGAAATAACGGGAGAACCTATAGATAAAAATACGGAAACTTCGCGGGACAAAGGCGACCATACCATCGTTGGAAAGAAAGAGATAACCGGAATGAGGGAAGTGACAGGAACATACCCCTTATTTTCATCAGAGAAATGTAGATTCCCGGAGGTATATCGAGGAATTGCGCGAGAAGCAACAAGGGGAATATCGGTGGAAAGAAGCTATGAAGCACAGAGGAACAATGTCTTGCCGCAGAGAGCGAGCAGTACCGAAGTTACCGGCAAGTTAAGCAAGGTTAACCCTAGAAGTGCCGAGTGTTTTTCCCTAAATGCCAGGCCATTTTCGCATGGATTACACATTTATGTTTTTAACTAATTTAAGCACGCTTAGATAGAGAAAAATAGACATGTAGCATAACATATTACTCAGAGAGCTTCATTTAACGTGCTTATATAAGTAATAGATAATTTACTTCCTTATCTGGTCCGTATCAGGCGATCAAAATTTTGGAAAACTAAAAATGTTTTGTTTTCATACATTCAAGTTCACCGTTAGCAATAAAAAAGCACTCATTTTAAAAATCACTATATACAAAACACGCGGAATTTATTCTAGTTTTTAAAAATATTTCGTTCTCAAAAGTAAACACAGAAATAAAATCACGAAGGAATTAAGAAGTTCCGAGCTGCATACAGTTCCGTCAGCCGCGGAGCACTCCTGGGAGTCATTCTCGGAGAGTTTTCTTTTCCTGTCAGGCTTCATAGGCGTCCAGAAATGCTGCAATTTATGAAAACATTCACGGTGCATCCCATATTTATTAGAATGGCAATGTAATTTTTCATTTCGGAGACAGTTACACCAAACTCAGACTGATTGATTGATTGAAAACAGGATCGCATACGAGAAAAGGCCTTCATTTATTCAGAATCTCTTTTAGTTTTAATTTTTTTCGCCACTCTTTCACCAAGAACTTCCAAATAAAATCCGTAAAGAACAAGTAGAAGTACATAATGGGTGTACTGTTTCGGGGCGTACAGTTCCTAATGCCAGGATTCCTTACGCGGAACTTCTCGGAACTATCGAACTCCTATTCGGGTGGATAAAACCTGCACCAATTTCGTGTTACAGAAACAGTATTCTCTAATTAAACGTCGGCAGGCCTGCTCTCTTCATCGGAATCACTTTCAACTTTAGATTATGGAATATAATCTTCTCCGCTGTCAAAAGAATCATCAGCTAAAGAAAATATGTCACTGAAAGAGGAATCATCCCAGTCATCTCAAAGAAATTCGCGAATATCACTTTAATCATGTAGCTCATCTACCATGATGACAGCTTACACTTCAAAAGAAAGAGTTTAAAAATAAACTAAATAATGTGTTGAAAGACAACGAAAGATATTCACAGAAACTAACAGGAACAGCGAGCGAGCGCGAAGTTACATAGCAAATGAGACGACAGGGGAATGAGGCAAGAGTAGCTGATTTTATACCTACCCTGACCTTGACTGAGTAATTTCCGGCTAGTGAAGAATGTGTGATGAAAGACTTGAAGCTTCCTCTTCAATGTCTTACTTGTTAAAGTAGCGTAAGTGAACGATAAATGATGTTATAAGTGATTAAGCGAATGCATGTGATGTCCCCGTGAAAATTGGCGATCTTACGAATATTTTAACAAGTGGAAAGCAAAGATTTTATTGTCTGCTTGAAGCCGCAACACATCACTTGGGAACTTGTGGCGAGCCGTGAACGAGTTTTTTTTTGTCGTTCAGAGGGGTGCGATACGTCATCAGCGAGACTGTGCCAAGGTTATAGCTAACCACGTGACTGCCTTCGCACGCGCGACTCAGCTTGTTTCTGGAATAGTCTGCGCAAATTAAAGGAGATCATCAGCCAATTACCGTTCTCGCTGAAGAACACGCCTCCCTGGGCTAATTAGATATAAGGCCTTGCTTCGAGTGAATCGTTCTCTTCTCTTTACGCTCTTCTTAATGCTTGTTTGCTTTGAGAGACATCACATTACCGGACCACGTGGAAGGAGAAATTTCAAGACAAGTCGACGCCCGTTCTACCAGAATTTAGTCTGATAATTAGTGAATTCTGTGGAATAAAAACGCCTAGGAGCCAAGTTAAGTGTGACAGTGTAGACGAGCTGTTTATATTCTGCGTGTGCTTGTGCAAAATACTTAATTTTGTCATCTCAGTTACAGCTTGTGACCAGCAATCAACGGAGGACGTCTTGGAATTGGACACCTCAAGATGAAGAATTCCGCAACTACCAACATCATTTCATCGAGGGACATCCATCGCAGAGCCTCCATGGAGCTGTAAAAATGTAAGGCGTCTCTGGTAATTGGAAGGAGACTGGCCGGAGTATGCTGAAATAACTGACTGTCGACGGGAATCGAACTCTACAAAACTTGAGTACCTTTTTAATTTAATTTATCTGTCTTATCTTTTGTACAACTAGAGGTCTTTCTTCTTAAGTCGTAGATCTATCAGTTTGCTGTAGTTAGAAATATTTCATTTTCCTACTTCTTAAGGTGTCATGGTAGACTAGGTACGTGTGAATGAAATTTTGGAATCCATTAGAGTAGACATGTAGGTTGTCTTTGAATGACTTCCCATGCTTAAGGAGCTTAAGTTTAATAATCACTGACCACACGATAAATCTACTTTCTTTGTAATATTGAAAGTTACCGGACGGAAAATTTGCGTGTACATCTTGAGTGAATAGGGTCGAACTTAGTGTCTTTAAAATCACTTGTTTTTTTATGATGAAGTCATCTAATTTTACGACATTCCAGGAGAATCAGTAGATGTAATAATCACTTAAATAATAATAATATCGACTAAAGATCGGGTAAAACAGAAGTAAACGCTCGTGAGCCATAAAACTACTGTAGAATTCCTAAATGTGAGATGGAATGTGCTCGGTTCGTGAAGGGTCTGGAATATGGCCTATCCTGAGGGATATTTGTTGCATAATTGAGTAAATGATGAATTAGTGGTGATATTGATTTATTCTTGTGTACTTGGAGCGCAAGATAGATTATAATTTGTGGAGCACGTGTTTGCGAGTGTATTTCACAGGTAGGAAGTAAAAATAATGCGAGTAAGGCTCACGCTTGCGGTAAATTCAACCTGTAGCCCACATGATGGTAGTGCTTATGGATTTTACTAGAATCTTCCATTATAATCTCATGAATTAGATGAACTTGCGCTGATATGTGAAATATGTTTCTACCAAGTGATACCCATGACTTCGATCACTAGCCACCATTAATGTAAGAGAATTTCTGTGCACGAATTATTTCCGCGAGACATTACGCGTCCCGACCATCGATAAAAATCATGATTAAAATTGCCAAATCAGGATTCGTTGTAAATAGTGTACATAAAACGTGTTTCCCTAGTGTGAATGTGTGTGTATAAATGTGTATATTTCTCTTGTGCCATGTTGATTTCATTTAATTTTGATCTGGTCGCGCACTCGCTGTGACGCGGATCACATTCATCGTTGTGTGTTGCCTTAAGAAATAATTTCATGCCATTAAGGGAAAGTTTAATTAAATTAAGTCAAGGAAGACTAGGAAGGAATTTAATTTTTTTTTGCGAGATTTAAAAGGAAAGATCATCTCGTTACTTTGTAAAGGCACTCGATTTGTAAGAAAATTTATTTAACTAGCTCACACGTTGGTAATGTAAATTTCTAAAAATCTGAAATACTTTAAGATTAATTTGAATAGAAATGAAATGCAAAGATCAAAGGTAGAAATTTGTCAGCCGCATGATTGCTTTGAAACATTGTGAAAATAAGTCATTAATAATTAATCAAAAATCGTTACTCTGAAATACTAATGATGAACATTAGATAAATGATGCGGTGGAGAGTTAGTAAGAGCACGATCGTGTGACAATGAAACAGGTTAACTGTATGACAAAATAATGATAATAATAATAATAATTATCAAGATAATAATTAATTAATTTTAAGAATTTTGGAAACAGTTTTTCTTTGCTACTGAAGTTCATGTTAGTGTCATTAACCATTATTAAATATTGTAAATGACTAATTCAGTTGTGTACATCGTAAAGACCACGTGTTGAGGCAACTTTAAATTGGTGAAACTTTGAACAGATGTTAATTTATTTAGTTCTTTCAGCCAAATGTTTGGTTTAAAAAGGCAAGTGGCCTAATTACTTCTTTGGTTTCATTTACAGCACAGTAGAGCTGGAGATATGAACACGTGTCACTCTAAATCGAGGAAGAAATCCGATATTATGAAAGCTCTGTTATGTTAAAAGAAAAATATCATCAAGAATATTTTGTTGTTTAATTGCTTATGTGAATAAATGTCAGAGTGTTGTTTTAATATTTCTTTTATCCTGCTTGGTCATCAATCCTTACAACCCTTAAATGCCTCTAGAAAGTGATAGCCAACGATCGAACGGTCCACCTTGGGACTCATCGCTCGATGGCTGGGCTTAGCTCGGGAAAAATGGGGGCAGTACTATGCGTCGCGCGTGCGACGTTGGCATTCTAGTGACACTCTATTGAGTCGCAAGCGCGACGTTTGGCCGTTCTAGGGTTAAGGATTAAATCCTAATGCCCCAAACTACGACGCTAGAGGTGGCGCGTCTAAAAAACTCAGATTTAAGGAATAGAGATAGCCTAGATTTGACAGAGGATACGACAGGTGATAACTGGATCGTGGTATGGGTGGAGAGTTGCGTCATTCAACCGGAAGACTTACTTGAAGAAAATACTAAACTCAATCCAAATTCAATTAGAAAACTACCCATTATTTACATCAGATTTGGAGATCTGCGGGTTCGAAATTTAATCGATACAGGCGTAACTATTAGCGTGGTATCGCATGTACTGGTCAATTAAGTGATATCTAAAATCAATATACCTATTATTCTTATCGCCAGACTGAAAGTGGGTGGAATAATCCCCGATAGAACAACGGTGTGTAAGGAGCAAGCTTTGTCGGACAAGGAAATAGGATGTTCTATCGAGTCACATCCATGTGTGATCGTGAAGAAAATGGAATTTTACTTAATATTAGGGGCAGATTTTCTGGGAAATTACAACGCTTTGATTGATATGGGGACTAACCACGTAATATTTCGGACGGAGAATGCCAGAGAGGAGTTGAAACTAGACCAGGTGGATGATGATTTCGGCGATGAACGGATTTGGACGGCTACAGCAGTGGAAGGGGAAAAGGAGTCTACCAATTTCCTGACCGACTGGATGCAAGATTGCACAGAACTACGAGAGGATTTAGAGCGAACCTTGAGGAAGATGATGAAGAAGAGAAATTTAATAAACTACTGCCTGAGAAGATAGCCGGAGCCCCAGTAAATGATGAGACTCGTGGAAAGCTACAGAAATATTAGTCGAACATAAATCAGTTTTTCGGTTCAAAACCAGGAAAGATCCCAATTGCGAATATAAGGTTGTAGTGGAAAATTGGGAACATTCTGAGGAAAAACCATACCGGATACCAGAAAAATTATTTACCTATGACAAGGGGATCATTGACGATATAGTGAAAAATGAAGTTATAGTCAAATCGCCCACACAATTTCTTAATCCTATACTCACTGTGCCTAAAGTTAATGGATCGATCAGAGTATGTCTGATGCCAGAACAGTAAATAAACGCTTAGTCCCCGAGTACGAGCAAGATCCTGCTATTTAGGATATTCTGAAGAAGTTCGGAGGGCTGGAATTCTTTGGAGCGGTGGACCTTACGTCGTCATTCCATCACATCGTGCTACATTCTGGATCGAGCATACTTACAGGGTTCATGTTCGACAATCAGACCTATATTTTAAGACACTTCCTTTCGTATTGGCGAATTCGAGTTCTGCACTTATCAGAGCTCTGGAACGAACCTTAGTCAAGAAGTAAAAGGCTTTACGCTGAGATATATGGACGATATCATTTTTGTTCAAAAACAATTGAGGAACAACTTAAGAAGATCGGTTTGTTGTTAGCGTACCTAATTAGATGCAATTTCAAAATTAACGTGGAAAAATCCAACTTCTCTCAAGGAAGTACACTGTTTCTTGGACACGTAAATGATGGAGTAGGAATTCAGGCAAAATCAGTGAACATTTTTGCTATTCAGAATTTCCCTAAATCAACCAGAGTGAAGTATATCCGATAGTTCTTGGTCTTATACCAATTTTTTTGCAGATAACTATACTGCTTATACGGACACCGTAGCACCTCTGTAAGTATTATTGAAGGTCAACAGTAGATGGAAGTGGGCCGACATACATGAAGAATCTTTCAGGAGGACTAAGGAGATGTTAACACATGCTGTTAAATTGGGATACCCGTCCGATGACAGGCGTTCTATTATTGAAACTGACGCCCCTAGTGTTTGAATTGGGACTGTTCTATTTCAAGTGACGCCTGAGTGTGAACAGGAAACTACATACCTAGCATTTATGAGCAGGAAGTTAAGACCTCATGAATTAAATGGACAACGACAGAGTTGGAAATAATGTATATTGTTGTCTCTTTAAGTCAATGGAGAAAGTACATTTATGTTTTTCCTATCACCATCAGGATTGACCATAAAGCACTTACTTCCATCATGAGGTCGAATATGGGAAGCGACCATGTGTGCCGTTGGTAACTTTATATTCAGCAATTTTACCTTACCCTCGAACACTGTCCCGGTAAGTTAAATGTGGTAGCCGATGCACACAGCAAAAATCCAATCCTAGAGGAGGCCGTAATCACTCTATCACTATTAGACGACAAAGATCAGACCATCATTAACAGACTACAAGACATCAATCACGAACAGGCTAATTACCGACCAACTCGTCTTATGATAGACTTCCTTAAGAGATAAATCGAACCCGGCACGCTAGGATTTATAGAGGCACAAAAGAAGACTGCATTATGTCATTTTTTAAATAATCTGCTACTTAAATTTATCGATGATGAGCACACGAAATTCCAAATATATTTGTCCCACTGGTGTTCCAGATTGACTTCATTTGGTTAGGACTACACACTACTGGTCATGCCGGAATTGAGAAAGTTACAGCTGTACTCCAAGAAATTTCCATTTGGCCTCGAATGAGACGAATGGTGCAACAGGTTCTCCGAACATGCGACGAGTGCCAGCGCATAAAACAAAACACATTTTTATTGAAGCAAGCTCCGAAGCGAATACTAAGTAGTGAAACCAGACAACTTCTTGCAATACACGATTACGGTCAACTACCTGCAAGTCGCCGTGGAGTGAAGTACATACTTCTACGTGTGGATGTGTTTTCAAAGTTCGTAACGCTATGTCCGGTACAGAAGGCAAATACCAGGTCAGCACTGTACCAGATTGAAAATAAAATTATTTCTAGGATGGGCAAACCTGAGAGTATATTGAGCGACAATGGGCCGCAATTTACTTCTCCAACATTCAAGCGAGAGCTTGAGAAGCTTGAAATTAAGCATGTTCTGTGCGTCGCCCTGAATTGAACCCTATTGCACGCATTATGCGGGAGGTCACCAAATACTGTAGAATCTTCAAGTCGAAAGAACATTGGAATTGGCTGGTCGTAATACCAATAATCACGGAGAGAATAAACTCCACACGCCATGAATCGACTGGACACATACCCTTGTTGATGCATTGCAATGGGTATCCAAATATACCGTGGCATGGGGTAATACTTTGTCCCAGTGACCCCAGAACGTCGCCGGAGATGTGTATTCGAAGTATAGCATAGAGGATGGAAGCTCAAGCAGAAAAGCGCTCGTGCAGGACGAGAAACGGGCGTTTCCACCGCCCATTAAAAGTGAATGAATTGATATTAGTAAAGAGACCAGCTACGTCTGAAGAACCTGCACGTTTCTACCATAAGTTTGCAAAGTGGTACCTCGTATGTTGGTCCTCATCGGATTGTTCATGATTATGGCAACAATTCTAACAAGTTTAGAAGTATGGACTTATCCACTGAGAAAACGTTCAACGCATCGAACCTGACACTTTACTATCCACCAAGTCAGATTAGGATTGAAGACGTACAAGATGAAGCAGCGATGGACGAAGAAATGGAGGATGGCGAAGAAGACGAAGAAGGTGACTTCGAGGAAGAGGAAGACCAGGAACCAGAGAATGTGATCCCAGAAGAAGTAGAAGAAGAAGAAGAAGAAGCTACATAGGACTTGAATATGGTCGATAATGAGGATCCAGTACAGTTAAAAAAATACAAGTGATGAATGCGACAGCAATCAGAGAAAATTCCAGGCACTACTGGATATGTACTACCAATCCTGGAAGGAAAATGAGCGCCCGCTGGAAGATAGCTATGCAGATTGAGAAGGAAGTAAACCAGGAAAATGAGCCACAGTGTTAGGAGGTGCCAGTTGGAAGTTATGTTGAAAAAATGCGTGTTTATTTTTTTCGGGTTAGTAGGAAGATGAACCATATCATCATGTGCTCCAATTAATTATGTGTAACACTGTGGAAATATTTTATTTAAAGCATCATTGCATGGAAGGAGACAAAGGCCGGAATGTCGGAGGGCCGCGCCCTAGGCCGAGAAGGCCAGCATCGATCCAGTAGAAACGGATATTTCAAGTTTGAAAGGTTCCGATGGCTGAGAAATTGTCCCGTAGACCCGTCTTCTCTAGTTCAAATTTAACCGACTGCGGACTGTAAGGGAGGATATTTGAACATTGGGATCCACCAAACAGCGAATTCCAGCTGACCAACTTCGTCTACCCAGGAGTGGGATCATTTGAATATAAGATAAGAAATCCGTCACTGAGCTATAATTCCATAGTTTTGACTTCTTGACTAATTAAGTATAGAATTACTATCTATCTGAGTATGATAATAATGACTTCTTGTGTTATATTGGTTATAATATGCATTTAAACAGAAAGCAGTTTGAACTTGCTTGGCAGTTGGAAAAGGAGTGTCAGTGTTTCATGGGGAACCCCCGTCGCAACGGCGTCACCGTGAAGCTTTAAAAGATCCAGTGGAAGGGGAACCACTCTCATTTGGTTCTCAGTCGTTCTGATACGCTTGTGAAACATTTGTCCGTCGCATATTTCCCGATCTCAGTTAATGTGTTTTAGAAATCACCTGCACCCTAGAAGCAGGCTCTTTCTTTGTGTCGTTGTTAATTCAGCCGCATATTGTATGTGCGTATTGCAAGCTGTTTCATTCGCTTTGTGGCTGCAAGTATTTAAAAGATAGTTACTTCTATCTTGACTTTCGTAATTGTGATGACGCCAAGGTGCGGGCTGGCATAAATTTTAAATATTGCTAAACATTAAACGGCGAGACTTGTACTCGATATCTGGGGGTGGACTCACGCGAGTGTGTAAATTCTGTTATGAGCAATAAACATTCAGGTTGCAGTCACGGAACGCGAGATTACGTGTGCATTCCGTGATTGAAAGTGCCACTAAGAAGGACAAATTCTGCCCGGGCTTTCTGATCCCTTAAATAAATGGTGTACAGATCGAAATAATATTTGTACGCAGGCTGTAGCCAATGGCAGCCAAGCATTAAGGGTAGAATCCCTTGCACGAGCACAACTAAGCGGTGAAGCAGACGTGTCCTAATTCAGCTAAATTGCAGAAGATTCCAGTATCAAAAGAACAGAAATGGCAGTACCTGCAGTCGACAGTATGACCGTTCAGGCCCCTGGAGATCGCCGTCATGATGGGTTAATTCCGTTATGACAATAGCGGTCATGTGAACGTCGTTGATGGCAGGTGTCGACGAAAGCTAAGTTTACTATGTCCATTTTAAGATGCTGAACGTAGAAATAATACACTAGTCAGATTACTTTTCAAGTAAAATATCATCAGTTAAATGTGAGCCAGTGTGGCTCTTGCTTTGTTTTGTTTTACTAACGTACATGTGTTCAGGGCTAATTGATTCTCTAGACCGTGATAAGTGCATATAATTTAGGTAGGTGGGAATAAAGGGACAAGATAGGATAGCTGTAGGTGTGTTTTGCATTTGTAATAAATTGTGTATTTCTTTTCTATTTTTCTTGTGCGTTCATATTGATGTGATAGAGATATTTGGATAGAGTTCTTATACATTAAATAGGCTGTACGCTCTATGCGTCGTTTTGGGTCAAAGTAATTATTAACATCAGTAGAGCAGGATGTATTTTCTATGCACGAATCATGAAATTTCAGATACGGTAACAAAATGTGCGGTAGAACGGTATTCAACGTTGAATAAGGTAGGATATTTAAATACGCAGGGAAGGCAAGTTGTGGAATGTGAAGAGTCGAACTGAGAAGACGTTAGTTGAGAGGCCAGTGTTGCCCATGAATGGATAATGAGGCCGTATGTATTTGAGAAAGGCATGAAGCCGTAATACTTTTCGCAGGGAGCAAAATGACGTGTGTGATATAGCCAGCATGTGTATTTGCTTAATAAAAGCAGTGGCTGTGCGCCGTTATTTGAAAGAAAGGATTTGTGTCTCGTGTTAGAGACGGAATATCGGCTTAGACCCGACAATTATGTGTGTTTCCCAGTGCAGGTAGCTAGAGACAGCTGAGAGGCTGTGAGCCCTTCAAGTGAAAGTATTTACGAGGCGAGACCGCTAACTTCCATGAACTGCTGTGTTGTGCCTTGTTTAATACGCAATTCCACAACGCCTATATTTTTCGGAATTATATCCCGATAACTCTATCATGAAGAGTACATGTTTATTTGTTTCTACGTTGCAGGTTATCCCTCTCTCTCTCTCTCTCTCTCTCTCTCTCTCTCTCTCTCTCTCTCTCTCTCTCTCTCTTCGTGGCAACAACTCATGGTGGTATAGACGCGAGTGAGAGCCTCTCCAGTATTTATCATTGCGAAGGTGTCATAAGACGGTGTTAAGTGAATTTCAAGTGTGCATTCAGTGGTGTTTTAAATAGTGCATGTGCAGTGGTACTTTAATTGGAAGAAGGTATCGTGATCCGTAAGTAATTTGCAAAAGTTTATCGAATTACAATGGGTAACTCACGGAAACAAGTGAAGGCTAAAGCCCGCATAGCTCAGCCCGCGAGCAGGAGTGCCACCCCACTCTCTAACGGCAAGGAAATAAACAGTGACAGCCCACGCTCTCATGTGGCAACTGCTGAAACTACGCGGGAACAAGTGAAGAACACCAACCGTTCTGTAAATTCACAGAACAGCGCTGCCAACATCTTGGCCTGTGATGATCAGTGCACTCCATTGGACACTTTGCGAACCAGTGTAAGCAAGGAGGTTATAGATACTACGGTGTCGCTAACGTTGGATAACCTCATTAAGAACAGTTCACTCCTCGACGAACTTGAAGACAGAGTAGCCGATAAGGTCATACAAAAACTTAAGGAAAGTGTTGATTTTAATACTGATGTAATAAGAGAATTAAAATGTGAACTCAGCAGACGAGACGAGGCAATAACTGAACTTCAACGGCAGTTAGACGATAGGACAGATGAGTTGGAAAGTTATCAACGTCGGAACAGTTTACGCATATTTGGAGTACCTGAAATTGCAGGGGAAGACACGGACAAGCGCATTCAGGAGATTGCCACTCGGATCAATGTTCCACTTGATCCAGCGATGATCGACCGTTCACACAGAGTTGGTACCAGAAGTCACAACAAAACCAGGCCCATCATTGTGAAATTTGTTTCATACGCCTACCGAAATGCAGTCTTCAAATCAAAGAGGCTGTTAAAGAACAGCGGTATAACTATACGGGAGGACCTAACTAAGACCCGTACTGATATTCTCAAACGTGCTGTGAGCCATTTCGGACTAAATTCAGTGTGGACTATGGATGGTGTTATAATGGTGCGCGCTGGTGATGTGAAACATCGAGTGAAGACTGAACGTGACCTTGAGGAACTGAAGAAACGCTACCCAGCTCCACTGAAATGATGCGGTGAGATAATTCGTATTCCTGTGTATCACTCTATTACTGGAAATACTTAGGACGAGAAGTAGAGATAATTCTGGCGAGGCTAACAATACAAAAGTCTCTCTTTCGCAACCATTCTATTTAGCGTAGTATATTAGTTATAATTTTTTAATACTTAGAAATATCTACTAACGCGATTCATTTTATACCAATTTTCTACTCATTTATTTTTCTCACTTCATCACATAATTTCTAAATCCTTAAGTTATTTTATATTTGTATAGGCTACTAAAATCATCGTACTTCTTTGTACGATTTGCTATTGAACTATTGAACCCTTTGTACTATATTGTACACATGACAAGTAATGAGTGTGTCTTATCTGATTTACTATACGATGTTAGTGTGAGAAACACAAGAAATCTTAAGGTCATTCATATCAATTCTCAGTCTCTTGTCGACTCCTCCCATATATCTGAGTTCCGGCACATTTTTGGCAAGAGTTCGTTTGATATTATCGCAGTCAGTGAAACATTTCTTAAACCTTCAGTACCAGATTCTGCCATCTGTCTCGATGGGTATAATATTTTCCGTAACGACAGATTAAACAGAGCCGCTGGTGGTGTTGCAGTTTATTTGAAGAATAGCATAAAATGTATTGTACTTAGTAAATCTCCTGGAGAGTACAGTAAGAAACCTGAGTACATAATCCTTGATATAGCCCTTTCAGATACTAAAATTCTTTTCGCTTGTATATATCGTCCACCAAAAGTAGGGTTCATGGATACATTCCTGAATGATATGTATTCTCATGTTATGAATTATAAATATATATTCGTTGTGGGCGATGTTAATGCTCGGTTCGGAACTGGGGCGTTTGAAAGCGAAAAAATACGTGATGTGCTCAACGCTTGTAACCTCGACTGCCTTCCATTCAATCCAACCTTTCATACTGCCACTTCCGATAGCACTCTCGACATAATCTCATCGAACTGCAATGAGTTGGTAGTAGAATACGGACAGGAACCAGCTGCCGGTTTTTCTGGTCATGACTTGCTGTATGCTGTATTCACTTTATCCACGCCAAAACAAATTCCTAAAACTATTCTTGTTCGAGACTTCAGTAAATTTGACGTGAACAATTTTCGTGCTGACGCTGAATTACTACCGTGGTATATGTTTTTTCAGTCTAATGACGTAGATCAAAAAGTATCTCTCTTCCACAGCTTTGTACTTTTACTCTATGACAAGCATGCGCCACAAAAAAGAATTCTCGTAAAACACCGGTCATCACCATGGTTCAATAAGCGTATTAAGGAATTGATAAGCAAACGGGACAGAGCTAGGAAGAAATTTATTAAAACTAAACTTCCAGATGATTACGAGCAATTCAGGATCTTACGTAACGAGACAAAACAAGTAATTAGGAACACTAAACTGAAGTATACGTACAACATCTTCCGTAATTGTAAGAGCACCTCAGCTTCTTGGCGTGCTGCAAAATCTCTTGGTATTGGAGTCAGTCACTCTCTAGATAGCCAGATGCCTGTTACTCCATCTGAATTAAGTGAATATTATATGACATCAGTCTCTAACTCCAACTCTCCGAAAGTATCAGAGACTGCCAAACATTATAGATATCTCACTCCAAGTAACAGAGATAAATTCTATTTCATGTACGTACACCCTTCACAGGTAGAAAAAGCAGTCAGATCAATACGAACTAAAGCTAAAGGTCCAGATAATATTCCAATATCCATGATTTCTACCTGCATGGACATATTTCTTCCTGCCCTTGTGCACTTATTTAACTTCTCTCTACAGAATGGAGTTTATCCCTCAGAGTGGAAGCGTGCCAATGTACGTCCTGTGCCCAAAAAGAAAATACCAACAGTCTGTTGTGATTTTAGGCCTATCAACATCCTCTGTGCACTTAGTAAGGCACTAGAAAAAATTGTTCATGAGCAGATATGTGAACATTTGTCTAAATACAACATTCTAAATCCCTACCAATCTGGCTTCAAGAAGGGCCATAGTACTACTACTGCTCTTCTGAAGGTTACAGATGATATACGCGCGGCCACCGATAAGAGGCAGCTTACTATCTTATGTCTCTTTGATTTCTCTAAGGCATTTGACTCTGTTAATCATGAGTTGTTTCTTGCTAAGCTGAAGTCAATTGGCTTCTCCCAGAGTGCTCTGTCGTGGTTTGAATCATATCTGTCAAATAGATCACAAAGAGTCACGTTCGTTGACGGTCGATTCTCTAGCTGGGAATCAGTAAACTGTGGCGTACCACAAGGATCAGTCCTCGGTCCTTTATGTTTTTCTATTTATATTAATGACATATCTGAAGTCTTTAAAAGCAGTAGCTTTCACATGTATGCGGATGACTTACAAGCTTACTTCCACTTTTGTCCCACTAACGCATCTTCTTCTATAACGGATTTTAACCATGACATCTCTCGATTGATTGAATGGAGCGCAAATCATAACCTCCAATTAAATGTGGCTAAGACCCAGCTTATTTGCATAGGTTACACAAAACTCCTGAAAACTGTTGACCTCAAATCCCTCCCAGCAATAAAAATTCTAGAGACAGAATTTCATTATAGTGACACCGTTAACAATCTAGGTCTAATTTTCGACAGAACCTTATCCTGGTCTGATCATACGTCAAATGTAATCCGAAAAGTTGTGTCATCCATGCATATTTTGAAACGTAACGTGTCATGTACACCACCTTTCATGCGAAAACTACTTGTTCAAATTCTTATATTTCCAATAATTGAATATGGTTCAGTCGTATACAACGACTTATCTGAAACTTTGAACATAAAACTACAGAGGGTACAAAACGCATCTGTTCGTTACGTTACAAATGCCAGGCGTGATCAACACATAACACCCTATTACATACAGCTACAATGGTTGAAACTCCATGAACGTCGGGAAATCTCAGTAGCTGTTGTTACGCAGAAAATTCTCAAACTGAAGACACCATCCTACCTTTATAATGCATTTAAACCTATGGAGTCGGTACATAACAGAGATAATAGGTTTACAAAAACCACCCTTCAAATTCCCCTTCATCGTACCACTAAATTTAACAAATCCTTTGTTTGCACTGCATCACGTATCTTTAACGTCTTTAATCTTCACCTTTTCGCAAGTAACACTAACTGTACCCAACTAAAGCAGTTCTTAATATCTATCTTTCTGGAGGAGTACGCAAGAGGCTGAGATCAGGCATTCTTGTGTCGAACAATCAGGAATATGTATATTTCGAAGAAAATTGTTTCTCTGCTTTAGCTTTATATTCTTTAAACACATGTAGTCCAGAATAACAGAAGGGCTTAATGATTTACTTTCTTACTTTTTATATAATGTATGTCTTAACCTTACTGGACTTGGTATCTGTATTTTCATTTTTTTTAAGTTTCTTGTTTAGCTAAATACTTTAATATTATAAAAATGTAGTTACTGTTTTCATAAATCTGCATTGTATTATAAGAAGACGCTGCATAAAGGGGATTTTCAGTCTCAGTGGCATGTAAATCATGATCAATAAATTCAATTCAATTCAATTCAATTCAATTCAATTCAATTCTCTCTCTCTCTCTCTCTCTCTCTCTCTCTCTCTCTCTCTCTCTCTCTGTGTGTGTGTGTGTGTGTGTGTGTGTGTGTATTTAGTCTGTGTATTTCATTGTACGTTGTTAATGTGTTTGTGGCATGATTTTTGTCCTGCGTTGATTAATGTGATTTAGCTCGATGGCTAATTGTTGGGATGACGGCTTCTTACCCGTCCATTTGCATATGGGTCGGACCCGTAAGTAGGTAAGTGTAATTTGGTGAGATGATTAAGGATGGCTCAGAACTACTTGTTTTATCTTACTTTGTGTCCGATTTTCCTCGGAGTGTATATATGTAAAATTAGACCACATACTAGTGTATTGTTTTATTACTGAGGTAGCAAATGTATGGTTTAATTATCAAGCCTACGGGCACGGACATATGAAGTTTGGCCAAGTTGACACACCATCTAAATGTAACGAAATCCAAGTTACCTATGTATTGCGCCCTGGTGGGGGTGTGATAAGCGTCATGCAATTATAATTATGATGAATTATTGAGGAATATATACACTGACTGACAGAGCAAATGCAACACCAAGGAGGAGTGGTTCGAAAGGGATGAAAGTTGGGGAAAGAACAGAGTCGGCACGGAAGAATAATTGATGTTTATTTCAAACCGATATGCAGGTTACACAATGCGCACGGCATCGACTCAGTAGGACGTAGGACCACCGCGAGCGGCGATGCACGCAGAAACACGTCGAGGTACAGAGTCAATAAGAGTGCGGATGGTGTCCTGAGGGATGGTTCTCCATTCTCTGTCAACCATTTGCCACAGTTGGTCGTACGTACGTGGCTGGGGCAGAGTTTGCAAACGGCGTCCAATGAGATCCCACACGTGTTCGATTGGTGAGAGATCCGGAGAGTACGCTGGCCACGGAAGCATCTGTACACCGCGCAGAACCTGTTGGGAGATGCGAGCAGTGTGTGGGCGGGCATTATCCTGCTGAAACAGAGCATTGGGCAGCCCCTGAAGGTACGGGAGTGCCACCGGCCGCAGCACATGCTGCACGTAGCGGTGGGCATTTAACGTGCCTTGAATACGCACTAGAGGTGACGTGGAATCATACGCAATAGCGCCCCAAACCATGATGCCGCGTTGTCTAGCGGTAGGTCGCTCCACAGTTACTGCCGGATTTGACCTTTCTCCACGCCGACGCCACACTCGT
The DNA here is from genome assembly GCF_040414725.1 of Anabrus simplex. NCBI lineage: Eukaryota > Metazoa > Arthropoda > Insecta > Orthoptera > Tettigoniidae > Anabrus > Anabrus simplex. The sequence continues at coordinate 249,776,379 of NC_090266.1, forward strand.
CTGCGGTGACTATCACTGACAGAACAGAAGCGTGACTCATCGGAGAACACGACGTTCCGCCATTCCCTCATCCAAGTCGCTCTAGCCCGGCACCATGCCAGGCGTGCACGTCTATGCTGTGGAGTCAATGGTAGTCTTCTGAGCGGACGCCGGGAGTGCAGGCCTCCTTCAACCAATCGACGGGAAATTGTTCTGGTCGATATTGGAACAGCCAGGGTGTCTTGCACATGCTGAAGAATGGCGGTTGACGTGGCGTGCGGGGCTGCCACCGCTTGGCGGCAGATGCGCCGATCCTCGCGTGCTGACGTCACTCGGGCTGCGCCTGGACCCCTCGCACGTGCCACATGTCCCTGCGCCAACCATCTTCGCCACAGGCGCTGCACCGTGGACACATCCCCATGGGTATCGGCTGCGATTTGACGAAGCGACCAACCTGCCCTTCTCAGCCCGATCACCATACCCCTCGTAAAGTCGTCCGTCTGCTGGAAATGCCTCCGTTGACGGCGGCCTGGCATTCTTAGCTATACACGTGTCCTGTGTCACACGACAACACGTTCTACAATGACTGTCGGCTGAGAAATCACGGTAAGAAGTGGGCCATTCGCCAACGCCGTGTCCCATTTATCGTTCGCTACGTGCGCAGCACAGCGGCGCATTTCACATCATGAGCATACCTCAGTGACGTCAGTCTACCCTGCAATTGGCATAAAGTTCTGACCACTCCTTCTTGGTGTTGCATTTGCTCTGTCAGTCAGCGTATTTCAAATTCAGAATAAATAGTATCTTACTCCGTCTTGCCTAAGCCACCGACAAAGGAGGTCGCATTGAGCGGTGAGTCCCGGGAGGGGGAGTGGAGTTCGAGAGTGTGGAGTGCTGGAAGGTCGCCAAGAAGTGGGCCGACAATGATTGGTATAGAGCAGTACAGAGCGACGATAGGAAGATGGCAAAGGGAAATGAAGAAGGAAGAAAAGAAGCCAGGTGCGTGTAAAATGGATATGGAGAGGAAAGGAGAACTATTGTTATCGGCAGCAGTGATTATAATTTTATTATGTATTGGGGGAGTCGAGTTGAACCCAGGCCCGTCATCTAGGAGAAATGAGGAAAGAGAAAATATGGACGCAATCAAAAGAGCTGTACGAGAGGTGTTGACAGAAGTTTGCCCTTTCGGGCAGATAAAAGAGATGATTGAAGAACAGTCCAGTAAGATTGAAAAAATGGTAGTATGGATAAGAGGAAAAACGGACGACATAGCAGCACAGGTGGGAAATAACACCGAAGAAGTGGTAGCATTAAGGGAAAAAGTAGAGCGACTTGAAGAGGAGAATTTAAAGCTGAAAGTAGAAGTGGAAGCGAATACTTTAGATAGAAGGAAGAAGTGCTTGTTTATTTATGGAGTGCCTGAGGAGACGAGTGAAGTCAAAGTAATTACAACTTATAAAGTAGTGGACCTAATACAGGGAAAAATGAAAATAAATTTTAGTGAAGTGGATATTGACGATGTGCAGAGAGTGGGGAGAACTAGAGGCAATAGGCCTATAAAGGTTCAATTGTTTTCAACGTTGATGGCGGATATTGTGTTAGCAAATGCGAGAAATGTCCAGAGGGATAAAATATGGATAAGGAGAGACGTGGGAAGTGACGCGATCAGAAATGAGAGGCTACTCAGAAAACACAAGATGCTGGCTGTAAAACAGGGGCTGAGGGCAACTATCAGAGGTCAAAATTTAGTGGTGTCAGACAGGAATTGGAAGAGAATTTGGTCTGTGGATAGATTGATGGATTTAGAATTGAAGTTAAAACAAGGGGGAGAAAAGGAGAGTAGTGCAATAAACTGTAGGCGAGTGAGGCGAAATACGAATAGCAGTGTGCTGAGGATGGACTTAGAGATGAAGTCAAAGCGGGCTGAAGAAAAAGGGAGTAGTACAGCGATTAGTGGAGAGGATAGACAAAATACAAGAAGTAATAGTGTACCGTGAGAAGAGAGGCAGGGGGAGGTGTCCAGTGATAAAGTGACCGATAGCAATGTTCGGAGTGAAGAAGTGCGGGTAGAGAGGCCAAGTGAGAATGTGACTATTTGCAGGGAAGAGAGAAGTAAGGGAAGTGTATGCAGTGAAGTAAGTGAAGAGCAGGGTAAGAGGCTCGGGCAGAAGCTCGATCTGACGCGAGATCTGAGCAGGGGCCTACATGTCGAGCAGAGAGATAGAGAATTGAGGGCCATGTTGGAGGCTCTTTGTGGAAAGAAGAAATAAAGGGCAGGATTGGCGAAGAAGTAAGAGATGTAGGTGGTGTTGTGGAGTTGGATTATATGAGTGATTGGTATTTGTTATTCATTGCCGAAATTTTTGAAGATGGAGAGGTAATTATATTAGGTTATGATGGTATTTATTTGTGAAGGCTGACATGTGGTGATGATGTTTGGAGCTGGAGGAGTGGTGGTAAATGTGGTGTTGGAAAATATTGAGGGCTTGGTATTTATGATTATGTGTTATTTGGGGGCTGAAATGTTGTGATGGAGAAGTGATATATAAGTTATGATATGTTATAGGGTTGAAATGTGGTGTTGGAGAAGTGGTGGTATAAGATGGTGGATGGTAGAAGGTGAGTGTAATGGTAGAAGAAGTAGAGGTGGTATAAAGGGTGGAGTTGGTGTTGTATTGCTGAAATGTGGTGTCGGAAAATATTGAGGGCTTGGTATTTATGATTATATGTTATGATTAATTTATGAAGTGTTATGATATGTTACAGGGTTGAAGTGTTATATCGTTGGAATGTGGTGTGAGAGAAGTGGTGATATAAGTAGAGGTGGTATATGTTGTGGAGTTGGTGCTGTTAATTAGGTTATGATGGTATTTATTTGTGAAGGCTGAAATGTGGTAATGGAGAAGTGGTATATTTATTGTTGATATTTGGAGTTGGAGGAGTGGTGGTAAATGTGGTGTTGGATAAGTGTTATACCGTTGGAATGTGGTGTGGGAGAAGTGGTGATATAAGTAGAGGTGGTATATAATGTGGAGTTGGTGTTGTATTGCTGAAATGTGGTGTTGGAAGTATTGAAGGCTTAGTATTTATGATTAGGTGATGTATGGTTTGGTATTGAGATGGTTTATTTACGGCTGATTTCGTGGGAGTTGGGAGGTAGTAGTATTGTATTGGTGTCTGGTATGAGTATTTAATTTTTTCGAGCTGGAGAGAGGTGAGTTTATTATCATTTTGTAAATTTTGGTTTGTTTGTATGGAGAGGAGGAAGAGATATGATGTTGGAGAGGTGTTGGTATATGAGTGATTGGTATTTGTTATTATGGAGTGTTATGGCGGAATGAAATGAAAGGAAGCAATGTTAACGCGGATTGGTAAAAGCTGTGGTATGATGGATTGGAATGCAATGACGGAATATTTTTTTTATTATTTAGCCTTTTACTATAGGAGGTGGAATCTGAATGAGTGAAAGCAATGTTAGTGTTATGGCTGGTTTGGAATGCAATCTGGTAATGTTGCTGTGGTAGCTTATTCTGGAGTAGGTCAGGGAACAATAGAAGGTGATGAAAATGCTGAAGCAAGAAGGTTGCGTACGTGTGAGTGATAACAAGCAGGAAGTTGTAACACCAGCAGTAGAATGTAAACATTGACCAGGCTGTTGTGAACTGGTGAGATGGAGATGGTTCTGGTATAGAACCGGGGCGTTATTGTTCATTTCATTTTATTTAATTTTGTATATGGTGGAGAGGGGTGGCTTAGGTAGGTTGGACTACGTTTATTAATCTTATTAGTTATTATTTATTTATTATTATTGTGAACATGTATTCGGGGCTGAACGCCTGTTTTGTTCATTAATAAATACATACATACATATAAAAATAATTAAAAAATAGTATCTTACTGTACATACAGTAAGGGCAGGCCAGGCCGAGATGGCAGGTTTCACCATACCACAGACTGTTGTCTCCATTGAGATTAACAAAAACAATGAACAGCAGAATTAGAATTCTCAGAAATCATGACGAGGGGGAAAGAGAAAGGCACGAGTTGTTGACTAGTTGCGGAAGGTTTTCATAGCCCCGAGCAGAATAGGTAGTGACAAGAGCGCAGAGAGCCGGGTGCAAATTTCTGAGAAATGATGGCGGGGTATCTCCATGTAACTAGCGGGAGTTGAACGCGGGGTTGGCACTGGAAGAAAAAAATATGAGCCTTCCCGGTCACGTGGTTTAGGTGGACCAATGGAAAAATTCACTTGACCAAAGCAAAGCGACAACTTCGTATTGTAAGAAGCACTAGCGAGGCTAACTCCCTGGATTAAACTGATAGAAGGAAGTGAAGTATCAATTCAGAATAAAGTGGAATTTAGGAGTCTTACTATACCATAAAACTTATAAAAAGTTAATAATTGCGGGAGATTGCATGGTGTAATTCTGAGAATTCATGGACGCTATTCGTTGATTGGCTGAAGGCAAAGGAAGCCACAAAAGAGCGCGAAATCCCGAGCCGGGATACGGCAGCTAAATTCGCGAATATATCCATTACCAGCGAACGATAATAGTTGAGAATTGGTATAGAGCCTTTGAGAACATAATTACATCATTGGATCACATATTTAAGCCACGAGCCGAACCGCAAAGTGTCGTATGAATATATCGGGACTGCGCGTCCCAAGATGAACTCCGGTGAACTCGGAAAAGAGGGGATACAAGTATAAATATGAGGTCGTGGACAAGGACTGACAACTACTTTTGACAAAGCGTTCGAGCTGACACCACGCCAGGAGTGCGTGACAACCTCTGATATTTGTTCGAGCCGTGATTACGCCAGGGGTGCGAGTGTGTACTAACTCGTGGAGTAGGGTTCGAAGTATTATATTGTTACATAGTACAGTGATTCATGACGTGATGTAGCTCATATTACAGTCTTGAGCAGTCTACTAGTATGAAGTGTTTCAAATAGACAGGACTCAGTAAAGCATAACTTACGGAGTGTAAGATTCTACCAACTGATTAGGAAGTGCGTTACATGAGAACGGTCACGAGTGTTTATGTCACCTAGTAAACAGTCCATTCTAAACTGATACCTGGTCAGCTACACGAACGTGAGACGGGAAATTCAAGTGCGCGCACGGGCCGTTGTAAAGGGAATCCCGAGGTATCCCATGTTCCTAGTGTTCGGGAAAGGAATGAAGAATGTATATCTACATTAAGTGGGCTAGATACAAGGCCGAGAGTGTAAAATTTGTGAATAGAATTTAGGGTGGAAATTATTCCAAAGTGCAACAGTTAATTTATTTGTCTTTATTCAAAATGTGTAAAGTTGAAAAGGGTCAAGGATTAATTCTTCAAGCTGGCATGAATACCAGTGGAATGCATTGCTAAAAATCGGAGGGGCTATGGCTTCTCGTCCGGTTTTAGCAGACTACAATGGCAGAGTTGAGTACCTTTTAACATACTTATAGATTGCTATCGTTAGGGGGAGGAAATCATATTATTTTATCATGGTAACTTGATTGTGAAACGAGCCGTTTTCGGCTCGTATAAATTCAAAGATAGATAGACAAAGGGACAAATTAATATGTACATTAGATCGAGCACTCATCATAATTTTGATTATTAAATAGAGTAGAGTAGGGTTGAGTTGTTCATTCAAGTGCTTGAGTTGTTTGCTATGATATGGAGCACGTTTCACGTAAAGATAATGTAAATATTCATTTAGGAGTGGTTCCAAAGTGTTTTTCCGTTATCGGAATTTTTATAGATATTAAGGCATGTTGTTAAGATAATCCAGAGGTAGGATTGCCAAGTGATTTAAATTGTTGTGGGACGGAATGAAGTCCATTGATTTGTTTGTAAATATCGCGAAGTTCGCCAGTGGACAAAATAATAATAATCTGTACAAGTGTCGAAGGAGTACATTAAAATTTGGTAATGTGTAAAGGCGTGTTTAATAATAATCTTTGAGAATAAAGGCACGGATAGAATGATTGCAAATTAAAGTAATTTAAATGTGGAAATCACATGTGCCGTGAATAATTAATTTGGGCATTGAATCCGATTTTAACACTAATTATTGATTTAACGTTTTTGGACTCCATAATAATCATAAATAATTTTGGTAGAAACGAGATAGGCATTTTGATAATATGGTCACGCTATGTTTGAAGCCCAGAGTGATTTGAGCCACAAGTTGAGATTTGGAGTTTTGTGGGACAGAAATCCGGCCCGAAATGAAAGTGAATTGTACTGATGTTGATGAAGAAATAGATGGATCTTAAGGCCCACATAGAGGTTGTATTTATATACCGGTGTACTGAGTGGCAGAATAGAGTCCACACACCGAGGGTTAATTAGTGAAAGTGTTTTGAAGAGTTCCAATGGATAAATGGACTTCAAAATGGAAAAGGAAGGAATAATTTAACACTTGCAGAGATTGGAGGTATTTGCCCAACTGCGAGGTGTTAGGGGATTTGAGAATTGTCTTAGGAGCATATGGTCTCCATGAAGTAACGACAGTATGAAAATAAGGTTGCGGGTTCGAACACTATTATGTCCCGATCGATGTGAATTCGGATCTTCGTGATTTCTGTTTGGGAGAGAACGTATGTGACTAAATTATAAAGATGGGGAATAAAAATAAAGATTCTCGAAAGAATAATAATACTATTAATAATGATAATAATTATAATAATCCAAGTAAATCATATCTGGATTGATTAGTGCCAAAATAAATCGAAATTGTAAAAGGGGTTATGCGTTAAACATATTAAGAGTGGACTACCGTGTAACAGGCGAAATTAATTTTTTTAATTAATAATAATAATAAATATATATTTTTAAAACACTATTTTTTGAAGAAGAATAATTTACTTTTTTATTTTGGACATAATAACGATGTTGGGAGTTGAAATGAAAAATTTGAGATTTTTAACTAATAATAATAATAATGAGAATATTTGAAGAAGGAGAAGAATAATCAAAGAAGCTACTTTTATTTATTTCAGATGAAAATAAAAATCGCGAAAAGTTGAAAAATTATTCCGAGGATGATTACGGGCTACGATAATCATGATCTCCACAAATAATAATAATAATAATAATAATAATAATAATAATAATAATAATAATAATAATAATAATAATAATAATAATAATAATAATATTTAATAAAATATTTTTTATTTATTTTTCTTATTATTTCGGATGCTGATGATGGATGATACTAGGGAAGTCAGCTGGCAAATTAACGTAATAATGTCAATTGGTTGTAAATAATAAGTTAAGTTTATATGTGTAAAATGAAGGCAAATCCCTACATCTGGACCATTAGGTTAGAGTCCCTTTGTCGTATTCCTTCAACTAACGATTAGCATATCTTGGTTAGGAACCCGGGGAGAGTTTGTAGTTTCCCGGGTTGGTCTCATCTCAATCAAAGTGGAGGCGATAACATGGTCCATGTGATCGCGCCTACTTAGCCAACAGGTAATTGGTCAATGATCAAATCTGGTCATGGTGTTAACGAAGGTAAATCTGATACCTTCGGATATCAACGGTTCTACCACTCAAATGGAAGAGTGGTCAAAAGTGATAAATATTATGTAATCATTTTTCAGGAATAATTTGCCAAATTACCGGCAAATCAAGGGTCAACAGATTTTGTTGTGTGTAAAAATTATTTTGTTTACTTAAATAAAATGCTCCTTTAGCATTTGCAAGGAGACAGTTCCAGGTTCTTGTTCTTGTAGAATAGTAAACCCTTGGTGACCGTTTAAATATCCGTCCCCATCCCTAGGATGGAGCCTTCATAATTTCCCTTTGATCTGAATATATATATAATTTGTGTGTTTTATGATGAGCCTTAAAGTTAAAGATTAGAGTGTCCCGTTCAACCCTGTAGTACTGATTGGATGGCGCCCTTACATTTAGTTTGAGATCTTATATCTCAAAATATTTTTTATTGTTTATGAGTTGCGATAGATTCGGACCGTAACACTCCCTGAGATAAATGCTGGTTGGGACTCAGGCTTTGAGCGGGTACAGTATGAAGTTTTGTTAATATTTCCGGGCCGTTACCCGATTGCTTTGTGTCAACTTTATCTTGTCAGATGTATTTTCGCTTATGTGCGCGTTACATATTTTTAAGACCGATTTGGGGTCGATTTCATTAATTAATTAATTAATTAATTAATTAATTAATCAATTTATTGTATTATTCTGAATTAAATCTATGTTTCTAGCCAAATAAACCAATCTTGTCCCTTAATCTGCGTTCTTATTCATAAAATTAATTTAGTCGTGTTTCCTGTCCATATACTCTTTAGTATAAGATATATCTAGAGATTTTTCTTTTCGCCTACGTTTTCCAAACGTTACCACGCGCTCTTACCATGAGTTTAGCCCAATTTTTGACAAGATGCGGTGCAATACATCAAATACTGAAGATGTTACAGACGTGAAAATTGGTATTTGGAACCTCCTTTAAAGTAAAGAATCACGTATTTTTTGTTTACGGAAAATTCCCTTAAGTGGGTTAAAAAAAGGTGGTAAAATGTTGAACACCTTTTATGGCGATACTTATATTTCAAAAACTGAAGATGTTACAGGCAAAAAATCTCCTTTAAAAGTAAAGAAACATATTTTATTTTTAGAAAATCCACTTAAGGGGGTTTGTACGAAGGACTGAAAAGTAGTTGAATTCTTGTTATGAGGTTTCTTATATCTCAAAAACTGAAAATATTACCGTTGTGAAAATCGGTATTTTAAATCTCCTTTATAAATAAAGGAACACGTGATTTTGTTTTCGGAAAGGCCACTTAAGAGGGGGAAGTGGGAGAAGGAGTTGAATTATTATTGTGAGAATACTCATATCTAAGAAACTGAAGATGTTAGAGTAGTGAAAATTGGTATTGGTATCTTATAAATAAAGTAGCACGTAATTTTTTTGTTTTCGGAACATCCACTTAAGAGGGAAATGTGAAAGGAAATGGAAGAGATGGAATTATTTTTATGCGGATAATTATATCTCAAAAACGGAAAGTTACAGGCGTGAAAATCGGAATTTTGAATCTCCTTTAAAAATGAAGAAACACGTATCCTTTTGTTCTCGGGATATCCACTTAAGGGGGTGGGTGAAAGCAAGTGAAAAATTAGTTGAATTATTTTCACGGGGATACTTAAATCTCAAAAACTGATGATGTTACAGACGTGAAAATTGATATTTGTAATCTCCTTTTGAAATAAAGAAACACAGAACAATACAACTCTAAGGGGATTTGACTGGAGGGGAGTAGCTGACGACATCAATATTAATTCCTCTGAAACCATTATTCACATGAGCTTGAAATTTTACATGATGGTTGCCCTACACATCTTAGATTTTAAATAAAAAGTGATCTTAAAACGATACACCCGTAAGTGGTTTTGACTGGGAGAGGATGTGAGGCCCGATGACAAAAATATCCATTCTTCTGAGTCGCTTGACATACGAGGTTGAACTTTCACATGGTGGTTACACCTCAATGTCTTAGATTTTGAATAAGATGTGGTCTTCAAACAATTCACCCCTAATGGGCTTTGAATGGGCGGGAGTTGATGTCCGATGACAAACATATTTATTTCTCAGAAACCGTTTGACGTACGAGGTTTTAATTTCACATGATTGTTGCTCCTTTATATCTTAGATTAAGAAGTGATCTTGCAACAATATATTCCTAAGAGGTTTTGACGGGTGTTTGGGACCTTTTAATAAAATACTAATTTCTCTGGAGCAGCTTTACGTACGAGGTTGAAATTTCACGTGATGATTGCTCCTATATGGCTTACATTTTCATTGAGAAGTGGTCTTAAAACAACACACACTTCATGGGTTTTAAGTGGTGGGGTTAGGGCGGCGGTTCTGGTGCCATAAACATTCATTTATCTTAAATCGTTTGACATACGACGTTAAAATTTTACGTGATGGTTGTTCCTATACTTTTTAGATTATAAATAATGACAGGTCTTAAAACAACACACCCCTAAGGGATTTTGGCTGAGGGGTGAAGACTTATGGATGTCGTATGTGTCAAACATGGTATAATTCAAGATATTTCACGTATATAAGCATTGGGACCATGTAGAAGTTGAAGTTACAAAACTAAGTCTTCACAACAGCCAAGGTACTCGACCGAATTTCCGATTTATCTTCTTTATTGATAAAATAATTTAGTGTAAAACTAAGGGGTTTAACTTAAATAATCTTAGTACACAAATGGAGGAACATTTTTTGATGATGATGATGATGCTTGTTGTTTAAAGGAGCCTAACATCGAAGACTGTATATCATTAATGCTACCAACTTATTCTTGCACGCGCTGAATGTCACATTTTTTAAGATTTAAACCTCTCAAATTACTAATCAAATTCCACAATCTTAATGCATATACTAGGCCTAAGTAATAATGGTGGTAATGGAGGTTTCATCGAATTTTTTATTAGAGATTGGTGCTGCCCTCTATAAACAACAAACTCTGTTTTAGATTTCAAATAAACAATAACAATACAATACACCCCTATGGGGTTTTTACTGGGGGTGAGAAATGATGACAAAATATGCATTTATATGAAACCATTGAATTGCGAAATTCAAATTTCATAGGATATCCTACGTGTTAAACAACAGAAGGTTTCAAAAGAATTTAAAACCTCAGAGAGTTAAATGGACGTTAAGATCTGCAAACAAATATTTTCCTTCCTTCTTCCCGAATCGTCTTAATTTACGAAGATAAAATTACAAATACCGGTATATATTTTAAATCCTAGGAGTGAAAGGGGAAATATTTTTTAAAGTTCCACCCATAATGTGTTTAAATGGGGTTCACGAAATTATTCATCCCTCCAAAACCGTATGTGGTACTCAAGCCGTATGTAGTACTCAAAAATTACAATTATTTCACCCTCAATTGAACATGATGTGCAGTGTAAATGATTGAGCGGTTATGTCCTACGGTACCAGTGTCAAACATAATGCCCAAGGGTTGAATGCTGCCCGTGATATCATTCCAAATGACCAGCGGCATAATATGAGTTTTTATTAAGTTTTTGGTTAATGGGTTGTGGGAACCAAATATAAATCAATCACTCACACAATATACTGCCTGAAGAGCATAAATAATTAATGGTTTATTAAGAACAACGGTCGGTTCAAAAAAATTGAATGAAATCCAACATTGTATTATTTTACTCTGCCGTCAGAGGTAGTATGTTTGCTCCTAGAAAAATAAGGTTCTGCAGCAGGCAGCACGTACAGTATGTAGTTCACTCAAGGATGCATCATATGGGCCTGTCAGTACACCCATCGACTGATTTAAGAATGATAGCCTCCCACGGGAAACGTCGAAGTTTTAAATGGTCGGCCAAGGATTGACCCTAGTGTATTCATCTTAGTATTAATTAAATAAACGTTAATAATATGAAATAAAATATTGTACGTTAAACAGGCGAAAGTCTCCCACGTACTCCGGAGCCGTCTTTAACTTACATGTAAAATCCCCTTCTTGGCCCTCGTAACGTTAATGACTCACGCAGTGTACGTCTGTTTTTGCAATTCGTTCATTTAATATATTACTTTTGTTCCACGTTCTCTTATGAGAAAGTAAATTCGCGTTCTGGTCCCTAAGTGGTGTGACTCTTTTCAGGCATATCCAGATGAAGGTGAGCTTTGTGCATCTTTCCTATCCATATACCAGCCCTCCTGCCAAAAAAATTCGCAGTACCGGGAATTGAACCCGGGCCTCCAAGGATGGCAGATAATAGTGCTAGCCGTTACACAACGGAGGTGGATATATAAGTTTGTAATACAGGAACATTATATTATATCAGTTTAAAAAAAACATACAGATCTATATACCACATTCAAATTTTCTTCTTTCGATCGGCGGCCCGCTGCTATCTCTTCATTGGCCCGCACACCAGTATGAGTTTGACGCCGTGTCCTAGGGCTACCAGACTTCAGAGATGATAAAATAGGAACACATGTACCGAAACTGAACTTCCCATACCACAATGAATCAGCAGATCAAAAACTGCGTTATTTGTTCTTTAGTTGCCTTCCTTATATCCATATCGGGACATGTCAACAAATATTGTATATCAGTTACTAATACAAACTTAAGGCTTCGGATCTTTGATACATACTTAATAAATAACAGTTATCACTTGAGCATGAATTTTTCAACACTGTCTTATAAAAACACTGAAACGTTCATCGTAATTTAAATATGTGTACAGTTCAGTTTTATTAGATCAACTGCAAATCGGATTGCTTATCATTCCACTTAATGTCCTCAATAGAAAAAAACTCACACGATATGTCAACACAGTTCTGACCTCACAGCCATCACGACTGTAATCACATACGCGCTTTATCAGAAACTACACTGCCGCCAAAACGTATTGACACAGACACCTTTTCGCATGTAATTCAATCGTATAAATAATACGAACATTATATGTATAACATTAACCCTTACTCAGTGAAGGAAATAATTTGTATATTAAACTAATTTCCCAACACATTAGAAACACATGTAATCAATTAAATTATCTCCTGCTGAAAAAAGTATTAGCACTCTGTACGACGTTTGTTATTGAGCTTTACAGACAGCACCGCGCATACCAGATTTGTGCAATCGGAGTTGACAAACAGTTCAGTCGCTTGCCTGACGGTCAGTGTACGGGTCATTCAAATGTCACGATGAGTCCAAAGAGGAAGGAGCATTCCGTGTCGTTGCGCGACAAGGTGGATTTCTTTTATTTGCAGGGTAAAAGTTACCGTGAAATTGGTAAAGAACGTTCTGTTAATTATACAACCGTGCGGGTAATCATCAAAAAGTTTCAAGAGGTTGGTACAACAGACAATAAACGCATATCTGGACGTCCAAGTGTTCTTACATGAAGGAAGCGTCGAAGCATACTTCGACTTGCATTAAAATACACCTTTTCGCATGTAAAAGTGCACGGTCGATTGTATCGGACATCCAGTCAACGTCCAATGAAGAGGACAGTGCTCAAACTGTCAGGAATGTTTTGAAAGCAGCTGATTTTCCCAGAAAGAAACCATTTATTTCGGAAGTTAACCGAAGAAAACGCTTGCAATTCACCAAGGATTACGTCAATAAATCAATTGAATTTTGGAATTCTGTGATATTTTCTGACGAATGCAAGTTCAACTTGTTTGGATCTGGCGGAAAAGTAAAAGTGTTGCGCAAACCAAATACAGAGCTCCAATCACAACATGTCCTACCTACAGTAAAGCATGGGGGAGGAAGCATAATGGTTTGGGTATGCATGGCAGTTTCCGGTGTTGGTGACTTGACAGTTATTCAGGGTTTCATGGATCATCGTAAATGTATCGATGAATTGCGAGGCCACTTACGTAGCAGTGCACAAAAACTGGGTCTTGATGGCGTCTTTTATTTTCAACAAGACGACTCGAAACTCTGCGAACGCCGGAGTGGTTATTATATAATGCACCGAAAGGAGTTTTCACTCCACCACAGATCACTGATCTTAACAAGGTAGAGCGTATTTGGTCTCACCTGGAGCCAAAAAGTTCGAAAACGTCGTTCTATGGGGTAGCGGGGGTTTCAGACGGTACTGTTGGATGAATGATCGAAGATCTCGCGAGACATTACTCGCAACTTGGTTCACTCCATGCCAAGGCAGCTAGAAGCTGTCATCAATGCCAACGATATGCACACAGACTACTACATTTTACTTACGTGAATTACAGAGACTTTAACTTAATTTGTGTGTAGGTGTGCCAATACATTTTTGACGTGTAGAGCAACTGATTTTGTTTTGTAAACGATTATTCTTGTTGTGAGAAACTAGTCATACTCGAAGAACCATATGTTTAAAACAGTGAATTTCAATAAAAATAACAGTGTCTTGGCAACACCTTTATTCGCGTGGAACTACTGCCAGCGGGCAGGTTACGTCAGAATATGAAGAGATAAGAAACAGAGTCACACTCGCAGCATGTTACTCAGCGCTGGTGGTCGAATGCACCCCTTGCATTAGTAAACATCGTTTTCGACCGCATAGTTCTAGGCTGGTGTATGGTACAGGCGCACTATATTTACTGTCTGCTTATCGCCAATGGCTAGTGTGTTCAGCAGCGACGAATACATAGACATTATTTTAATCTGGACAACCCGGTCTGAAGGCAACCGAAGCACCAAAGAGACGTATGCCTTCTACACAAGTATTTCACAGAACAGTATCGTTTTTGTTTCATACAAGCAACTCTATTATCGAGTGGAATGTCTACACATCTATAAATTAACAAGTGATTAAATTTCCTTTTCTGCATCTTTGGCGTGTTAACAAACAGTAGCGGCGATTAGGGGGTGGGGCGTGAAGGGAAAGTCGCCCCCGCCCCTCACCACTTTGTGGAGTAAACATTACATATTCACTTTAGCCACCTGGAACTAGGAATTATTATTATTTGTTTTGCTAATTGCTTTACGTCGCACCGACCCAGATAGGTCTTATGGCTACGATGGGATAGGAAAGGCCTAGGAGTTGGAAGGAAGCGGCCGTGGCCTTAATTAAGGTACAGCAACAGCATTTGCCTGGTGTGAAAATGGGAAACCACGGAAAACCATCTTCAGGGCTGCCCATAGTGGGATTCGAACCCACGATCTCCCGGATGCAAGCTCACAGGGAATTATTTGTAAAAGAAACGTTATCTGTACAAGCCGTTGCGTCTTATCTGCTAATTCTTTCCTTCATTTTCCTTAATTATTGACATAATTTTTGGCGGAAATAAGCACCAAATGCCGTTCGTCGCGGCTAACCGATTTGTATAGCGCTACGGCAAGTAGTGGAGACTTTGCATGTGGTGGGGAAGGGTAGTACGGGTACAATGTTTTTGCCAAGGTCTTGGACACTGTGTTATAATTCACCGGTATGCCGCACGCATTCGTCAATCTGGCAGCCTATTCAGTGTCTGTTAGTTCCTTAGTGTGTATTAAAATACTAAATAACTTTTAATTGCATGATCACGCCGTATTTCTATTTAATTGTACCGGCTGAGCGAGCCATGGAGTTAGGGCCGCGCAGCTGCGAGCTCGCGCCCGATAGATAGTGGTTTCTAATCCCACTGTCGGCAGCCCTGAAGACGGTTTTCCGTAGTTCCCCATTTTCACACCACGCAAGTGCTGGGGCTGTACCGTATTTAAGGCCATGGCCGCTTCCTTTCCACGCGTAGCCCTTCCCTGTCTCATCGTAGCCATAATTCCTATCTGTGTCGGTGCGACGTAAAACCAATTGTAAAAAAAAATATTCTACTATTTTGCTTTACGTCGCACCGACACAGATAGGTCTAATGGCGACGATGGGACTGGAAAGGGCTAGGAATGAGATGGAAGCGGCCGTGGCCTTAATTAAGACACAGCCCCAGCATTTGCCTGGTGTGAAAGTGGGGAACTACGGAAAACCGTCTTCAGGGCTGCCGACAGTGGGATTCGAAACCACTATCTCCCGGGTGCGAGCTCGCAGCTGCGCGGCCCTAACTCCACGGCTAGCTCAGCCGGTACAATTAAATAGAAGTACGGCATGATCATGCAATTAAAAGTTATTTAGTATTTTAATACACACTAAGGAACTAACAGACACTGAATAGGCTGCCAGACTGACGAATGCGTGCGGTATACCGGTGAATAATAACTCAGTGTCCACGACCTTGGCAAAAACATTATACCCCTACTACCCTTCCCCACAGCACATGCAAAGTCTCCACTACTTGCCGTAGCGCTATACCCTTGTTTAAGGCCTACTTTAGAAGTTATCTCTCCCACTACTAAACCATTCTTAACTTTGACTGAACATTTAAATTCCGAATATATATTATAAATTGCTCTTACAATTTTAGCTGATACTCCGATCTTCCACAACTTATGGCCAACAGCTTTTCTACTCACCGAATCAAAAGCCTTTTCTAAATCAATTACGGTAATGTACAACTTGCCTCTTTTCTTTCTGATATATTTATCTAATATTGTTTTAACTACCATTATATTGTCACTAGTCCTCATTCCCTTTCTGAATCCTGCTAGTAATCTCGACAAGATCAAGTACTCCTCTGCCCAATTCATTAATCTTTTTGCCAATATCCCTGTGTATATCTTGCTTAAATAATCTAGCAACGTAATCCCTCTATAGTTACTTGGGTTAGATCTCTCTCCACGATTCTTGTATACAGGACAGATGATACCTTCTTGCCATAATTTAGGGAATCTAGCTCCTCGAAGATCTTGTTAAATATTTTGACTCTACTAGCAAGGATAAAGCTATTTTTGCTTGCTTCCTTCCAGAATTCATTGTTTATTCCTGAAATTGCTCCTGCTTTCCCTTTCCTCCCTTTCTCTAATATTTCTTTTACTTCAGCGGCTGAAATTTCCTTATCTAAATCGGGCAGGGAGCACCGTAATCCTCTCGAGATTCCCCTCTTCTGAACATCCTGTTTCCAACTATCTTCACCACTTAATAATTTACTAAAGTACTTTATCCATTCTCTATGGCTTATATTTACCTGGGTTATATTTTTTCCATCCTTACAAATTTGATTTATTTTAAGCCATACCTTCTTAGTATTATTATTCAGAGCCTCTCTGTTTAAGTTGTCAGTTTGTTTCTTCTGCCACAAAACTTTAGTTCTTACCAATAATTCTTTATACTCTTTTCTTTTGCTACAGAATGCAATTCTTGGTTCCTGCCCGCCTATTTTCCTGAATGTGTCCAGGGCTTTCATAACTTCTGATTTTTTTTGTCTGCATTCTTCATTGTACCACCCACTATTTCTTTGTATTCTTACCTCCCGAACCCGCATCTTATGTCCTGCCATTAGTATTGAGTTTTCTAATAACTTTATCGCGTTGTCTATTTTATTATCTTCCATCGCGGACTTTATTCCTATCTTGATCATTTCCAAGGATCTACCTTCAAAATATTCCTTGAATTCTGCGCTGAGGTCTTCTCTCCATATATATTTTGTCACTGGCCTCTCTTTAATATTATTTATATAATTCCCCCCAGTATTCTCTTCCGTGCTTACCATATTAATAATTATGGGTAAGTGATGCGATTCTCCCCACCCTTTAACATTTATCCTCTTAACGAGTGGTAATGCCTCTCTAGAACATAATACTAGGTCAATTGCACTACCACCCATCTCTGTTATAAACGTTAAATTACCCAATTCATCTCCTGGCCACCACCCATTTAAAATATAGAGTTCTTCTGTACCACATAATTCTAACAGTTTTCCACCATAGTTATTGCAAACTTTATCTTGACTAATTCTTTTTCTAATTATTATTTCCTCAGCCTCTTTACTATAAATTGGTTTTAAGTCTGCAATCCTCGCATTAAAGTCCCCCATTATTACAATACCTATGTCTTCATATATATTCCTTAATCTGTTTACTTATAGTGCTAATTCTGTGAAGAATTCCTTGTTTGCCAATGTCGAGTCCTCGGGAGGATTGTATACAAAACCGAAACATAGATTAACCTCCCTGTTCTGTTTTACCCTTGTTTTCACCCAAAGTATTTCTTCAATATCTGTTTCTATTATTTCAATTTTCTCCCTTATTTCTTCCCTTGTCAAGGTTAGAATACCACCGGGATATCTACCTTTACGAGCATTCCTGCCCCTTGCCTTACTATACGTTTTAAAACCTTCAATATATACTTCATATCCCGGTGCTATCCAACTCTCAACAAAGGTAATGATGTGCATTTCTGACATTAACAATTTCACCTGTTCATTTCCTAACTTGCTCAAGAAACCTTCAATGTTGACCATACCAATATTCCATTCTAGTTATTTTTTTACTTTTACTCTCAGACGAGTTGCTTGTCTTACTTCTAGTTATTCTCTTTTTCTCCAGTTCTATAATACTACCCTCTGGTGAAGTAACTATTTCTTTGTCTAAATTGTCTTTCTGTCCTTTGCCCTTTCTGATCCATAAGTCTATTACACTCAAGGATTTACCTTTCGCAGCCAGAGTCTTGGTTCTGTCATCAGGTGTGCCGCTACTTCCTGGATTCGTGTCGACTCGGCAGTCAGCTGGTTGTCCATCCTCCTCCACTAGGTGTTCGTCACTCTGCCGTCTTCTGTTCCTCTGTAGAGTATGCAGATCACTGTTGTCATCAGATAGTACATTATCAGCCACTGTGCAGGCAGCTGACTGGCACCTTCCTTCCTCTACAGGCCGTTGCACTTCCTGCTGTGATGAACTCAACTGTCTATCCATTTCTCGTAGCTGTGCAATTGACCAGATACGCGACCAGTTACTGTCTCCTACTATAAGACATTTGCCTCTTATGTATGCTTTTAGTCCATAGTTTCTAGCTTTTACTAGGTGAAATCGCAAGACGCTCTGTTCCATGATTTTCTCTTTATCCATATATCTTCTTACCCAAATCCTTTCTCCTTTCATGTTCTTCCCATTGAGGATAATTTTGTTCGCCTTCAAAGCAGAAATCAACTTCACCTTAATATGTCTTTTCCCTTTGACTCTCCCCAGCCTATAGATTTCATCAATATCTTCTTCTTTACAATTTATCTTTATGTGGTTATTTATGATATCCGACACTTTATTCGTTAGATCATTCAAATCCTCCTTTTCCTTCTCTGGGATGCCGTATATGAAAATATTTTTCCTCTTAGCGTCTTGGATAGTCATTTTCTGTTGCCACTTTAATTTATCAGTTTCTCCTTCCATCTCCTTCATATTCGACTTCAATAATTCTATTTCCCTAAAGTTTTCCACCACTTTTTCTGTCATAATTCTTCTCTCTTCTTTTATACAGTCTTTCATTTCTGTCATATTTCTCAGCTCGCAAATTAACTCCCTCGTTTGCTCACACTGGCAAGCATCTCTGACTATTTCTCTAATCTTATCTATGTCCTCCCAGCTCAATGAACCCGTTGGTCCAGGGTTCATTTCTATGCCTCCTATTATCAGAAGAATTGCCACCACTGCTGTTACCATCATAGATCCCTCAAGCCCAGATTTTCGTAAATGCACCTTATCACTTGGCGTACACACACACTTCACTCGCCCGTGCCATCGACCTATGGCCGCACGATATTGCTCTATAGCAATATTCATACTTCTTACTCAGCACTCACTGCACAATACAATCTCTCGCTTCGCTAGCTCGATTACAACTGCCGTAGCGCAACTGCCGTAGCGCTATACAAATCGGTTAGCCGCGACGAACGGCATTTTGTGCTTATTTCCGCCAAAAATTATGTTCATAATTAAGGAAAATAAAGGAAAGAATTAGCAGATAAGACACAAAGGCTTGTACAGATAACGTTTCTTTTACAAATAATTCCCTGTGAGCTTGCATCCGGGAGATCGTGGGTTCGAATCCCACTGTGGGCAGCCCTGAAGATGGTTTCCCGTGGTTTCCCATTTTCACACCACGCAAATGCTGTTGCTGTACCTTAATTAAGGCCACGGCCGCTTCCTTCCAACTCCTAGGCCTTTCCTATCCCATCGTAGCCATAAGACCTATCTGTGTCGGTGCGACGTAAAGCAATTAGCAAAACAAATAATAATAATTCCTAGTTCCAGGTGGCTAAAGTGAATATGTAATGTTTACTCCACAAAGTGGCGAGGGGCGGGGGCGACTTTCCCTTCACGCCCCACCGCCTAATCGCCGCTACTGTTTGTTAACACGCCAAAGATGCAGAAAAGGAAATTTAATCACTTATTAATTTAGACACGTGTAGACATTCAACTCTATAAGAGAGATGATTGCATGGAACAAAAACGAATACTGTTCAGCGAAATATGTGTGTAGAAGTCGTACGTCTGTTTGGAGCTTCTGTTGCATTCCGACCAGGTTGTCCAGTTTAAAATGTCTATGTATTCACCGCTGCTGATCGCACTAGCCATTGCCGATATGAAGACAGCAAATATAGTGAGGCTGTACCATACATCAGCCTAGAACTATACGGTTGAATACAATGTTTACGAATGCAACGGATGCATTCGACCGGCCGCGCTGAGTAACATGCTGCGAGTGTGACTCTGTTCCTTATCTCTTCATATTCTGACGTAACCTGCCCGCTGGCAGTAGTTCCCCTGTTAAAATCGGTTGGTAGACACCCCACACATCACTTATGCATGCGGGACATTTATAAGTAGCAAGTACGGCGTCCGTGAGCCACCTGGTATATATATATTGTGAATAATGATTGATTTTAAACGTCGATGATGAAATTTATAACAATTCGAGTTCTCTATTCTTTCATTCATGATCAATTTAATAAATGTTTTCCTTTAATATTTTCTTAATTACGTGAGTTGTAATTTGTAGAGTTTGGTTGTAGATAGACTTAGTTGATAAGATATTTTCATACGATTTTCTTCGAATTTTTGCGGTGAATGAATGATTTATTCGAGAATGCGATATGATGGAGACGTTCATCGATAATTGTCGCGTGCAGTCCCTATCTTCTTTTTGGAGCTCACGTTAATCTAAGCCTAAAAAAATTGATATTTTTCTTCTAAGAAGAAATGCTTTGAGATTACATCTGACTGTCGGGAAATTCTACTGAATCGTACCTGGACGCGGGAAGGGCGCAATATGAACTACTCTACATTTCTCCATTCCGAACTCCATGTGTATATCATTAGGGAATTTCTTCCTTAAGGCCAGAAGCTGAGTCAATTATTTATTGCTAGCGGCATACAGCGTAATGCCATCCATGCAGAGGAGGTGACTTAATTTGTGGTTAGTTTCAGCTGCCTTTATGTTGTAGCCATAGTCTTTGCTCTTGTGTGTTTGGTGCGGTGTTTGTTTTGTTTTGTTTTTATTTTTTGCTAGTGGCTTTACGTCGCACTGACACAGATAGGTCTTACGGCGACAATGGGATAGGAAAGGCATAAGAGTTGGAAGGTAGAGACCGTGGCCTTAATTAAGGTACAGCCCCAGCATTTGCCTGGTGTGATAATGGGAAACCAAGGAAACCATCTTCAGGGCTGCTGACAGTGGGATTCGAACCCACTATCTCCCGGATGCAAGTTCACAGCTGCGCGCCCCTAATCGCATGGCCAACTCGCCCGGTCAGTGTTTGACCCTTGTAGACAAACCACATGTGACTGAGTGAGTCACCTTGGAATATCTCTCTCCTGATGTTGATTTTCCTCGTTTGGAAATGTTTTCAAGGTAGGAATCGTGTTGCCTATTTCTACATTTATAACTCCAGGTAGTCAACAACAGCTGGATGTACTTTGTACTTTCGGAGGACTTCCACCAGGTAATCATGTGGCACTGAATTGAAGGCCTTCATATAGTTATACCATGTGGAGATGTTTCCTCTTGTGGATGGCATGGGAGAATATCACACTGTCAATTACAAATTGGAGTTTTGTAGCTGCATTTCTGTTCTTCCGTCAGGATTCAATATTTTAGGCAGTGGTTCTAGATTTTGGTGGCCGGTATTGATATAAGTATCACGAACCGAGTTGGCAGGTCGGTGATTGGTCTTCGCATGGAGGGATTATTGGTATCTTCGTCCTTAGGCACCAAGTAGATGATACCTTTTGTTAAGACCTCTCATGCACCTTCTGGATTCTCAAAGAGATGTTCTAGATGAGTAAATAGCACTTGATATGTGCTTGTGAGAACTTTTTACCAGTAACTATTCACTCCATCTGGAACTGGCGCTTCGTTAGTTTTTGGAGGTACTCTTTCAATTCCTAGGGTGTTATTCTCACATTTCGCATGTCGCTATTGGTCTAAGGTCTCAGTTTCTCGTTAACCAGCCAAGAAGCATCACTTCGATAGCTTTCAGGACTATCCTAGATGTCTGACCAGAATTTTTCAACTCTGTGTTGACTTGAAACATGATCTTCTGTTCCGTTACTTTTTTGTCAGCAGAAACTTTTTTCTCATAGGTCTGCAAGATCCTGTTTACCTGCCGCCTCCTCATACTTTCTCTACATTTTCATAGTCTACTAGAAAGCACTTTCTGTCGCTGGATATTAATGTAGTGTATGATTCCGGTTTGTTGTGGGTTAGCTCCGTGCTTTGAGTGGTCGAATGATTTTCTTGACTTATTTTACTAATTTCTTTGAACTATTAATGACTGTTTTTCCTTTACTGAGAGTGACGCTCTAATTTTGCCCTGATGGTTTCCATCTTCTACTTTATTCTTCTCATCCATGGAGGATCGTCATCGCGAACCCCGCTGGGTTGAGTATTCTGAGGCCTCCTCTTTATTATTATTACTATTATTATTATTATTATTATCATCATTATTATTATTATTATTATTATTATTATTACTATTATAGTAGTAGTAGTAGTAGTAGTAGTAGTAGGGCTATACGGGTTCTGAGCCACCTCGTCAGCATTTTTCTGCTGAGTCAGCACCCAAGGTCACTGACCCCTACAAAGGTCATTGACCCCATGACGTCATGACCACGTGACCGGCCACGTGCTATTATTTGTAAACAAAGCCGCGTGCTTTTGACAGCTGTCATCTTGACGGACCCTAACGTCAGTATTTTCGACAAGAGAACGTCGCTAACCTGACTGCTACCCTCTTGATAGGGCCTAACCTTACTGCTGCCATTTTAACCACGTTGAGGCGGAATTAAAAGTCCACATGCTTTTGGCAGTTGTCAAGATGACAGCTGCTTTGACAGCTGCTGCTGAGGCGTGCAAGGGTTCAAGGCTAACCTCAGAGAATGTTTTTGCTTTGTTGAATTCGAGGGAGAGTGTAGAGATGTAGTCCTCATTCCCCAGCTCCCCTTACCAAAAATAGTGGATGGGTGTGTGAGAGATGTGCTCTCCCTCTCTCTCCCTAGAGGTCCACCGCCTTGCCGATGCGTCTTCTACAAAAAAAATATTGCCCCGGCTAAGATGCCAGGGCATGGCCGCCTCTCACCAGGCGATCGAATAAAACTACTACTAGCAGTTGTATTTATACCATCGTTGAGCGGGTGGGGGGATGTGCAGATCAGCATGCAGTGTGCGCGCATTGTGAGGCGGTTGTTGCGCACTCTGGTAAAAGAAAATATACACTTATCTCAAAATTTTCCGATTGTCGATGCAAGGACATCGACTGGCGATTTGTTGCCCACTCTGGTAAAAGAAAATATAAACTCATCTCGAAATTTTCGATTGTCGATGCATGCACTTCGACTGACGACAGTTGCCCACTCTGGTAAGAGGGAATGTAAGCTTAACTCGTACACATAATGCTACGAGAACATTACAGTATAAAAATATGTTTATAATTACTCTACAGCTACAAATCCCTAAACGCGTGGCCAATTCGCTCCGTATATATATGTTGCAATGTCATTAATACATAATATCACTATAACTTTACAGTATAAAGATATATGCATTACTCTAAATGCAAAGCTTACAGCTACACATCCCTAACCGCGTGGCCAATTCGCTCAGTATAGATGTGCTGCAATGGCATTATTATACAATGCTACTAGAACTTTACATTATAACGATATGCTTATTATTACTCTAATTGCAAAAATTACAGCTACACATCCCTAACCGCGTGGCCAATTCGCTCGGTATAGGTGCGTTGCAATGAAGTTATCGCATAATGCTACTAGAACTTTGCAGTATAAATATATGTTTATTATTTTACTATATGCAAAGCTTACAGCTACACATCTCTAGACGCGTGGCCGATTGACTCGGGGATACCGTGAAAAAAATTGTCTGACCTGGCTATAAATCGAACATAGTCATAAAAATTATTGATAAAAACGGAAATCATAAATTTAGTAATTACAATTGATGCACTAACTAATAGTATGTTGTTTGACGTGCGTGCATTCTAGATTGTAGCGAATAAGTGTACATGTGTCAAACGAATATTATTTTCACCACTGCAGTGTAGTAGTTAATGTAAATATCTATTACCGCTAACCCCCGACTCACTAAAGTTCAGAGCCCCTCCTGGATTCCTTTTAGTCGACACTTACAACAGGTGTTTAGTGTTTAGAACACTGAATGTTTGATTGTAACATTTCGAGCTTATGGATTTGAACACTAGAGACATTTAATTGTCTACTGTAATGTCTACATGTAGAATCGAACTGTATAGTAAAGAGTTGTGAGCTTGTATTCGATAGTGGTGATTATTGTTTTAAGAGGCAAATCGTGGACTCGGCAAATGACACTGTAGTCGCCAACCCACGGTCCAAATTTATAATCCCCTAGAAAAAAATTGAAAAAGACTCAGAAATGTTTAGCGATGTTGCCATGCAAATGCTGGGGGGAGGTATGTCTTTCTGTAAATGATAATGGACTTATCTCCTTCGACTACACAATTACAAAGCCACAGAGCTTGAATAAAAATATCAATCACAGAATCTTAAACTCTCTTTGAAGATGACAGCTGTCAAAACACGAACACGTGATCTTGTTTGTAAACCCACGGTCCAAATTTATAATCCCCTAGAAAAAAATTGAAAAAGACTCAGAAATGTTTAGCGATGTTGCCATGCAAATGCTGGGGGGAGGTATGTCTTTCTGTAAATGATAATGGACTTATCTCCTTCGACTACACATCATTACCCCATCACGGTGACGTCATGTGGTCATTGACCTTGCCAGGGGTCATTGACCTCGGCTGATGACTCAGAATAAAAGATGCTGACGGTTGTTTGTTTTAGAACATACAATCTGCTGCTACTACTACTACCAGGAAAATACTGATCGATCGCTTATTGCATGAGCTAATACAATAATTCAAAAATATTGCACCCATAAGCGAATTTACCTAATTAATTTACAAATTAAAAGTTGAATATTTCGCATATGGGATACTACAGTAGGCTGTGAGACTAGCAGTCACAAAGGAACTTTCTGGCGCCAGTGTGACGGCAAGGAGAATCCACAAAACTCTCCTTAGAGCACGACCAACTTGTAAACCACCCTGAGTACTCCTTCCAATAAATTTTACGACACCGCCTAGGAGTGGTGACTTTCTGTTGGTTCTCACGAGAAAATCACGCGTTGAGGCTTGACCTACTTAGCTAGGACAAAAGGGACAACGACAATAACCGCCAATCCTTGGGAGGAAATGGAAGTATCCACGTTACGAAGAGCGCGAAAGTCTCAGCCAATCACAAAATTCTAAATTTGAATGAACGGCCATAGCGGGAATCTATAGTCAGTATTTCGCTATCTGAAGCCCGGTGTGGTGGTGAAAAACAGTGTCCTGACTTCTTTATAATATTTGGAAAATTATCAGTGCGAATCTGTGGTTAATTAGTGCCTAATTAATAAAATTTAACTTCACACGGGGGAGTAAGTGGGCCCAGCAGAATGAAGTGTCATGGCGGGATGGAGCCATTCACCGGAAGAAAATAACACCAGTGACACGCGCCGTCGTGTGGATTATCCTGTAATCATTTCCCACGACGCAATATTACATGTAAGTCAGACCAAAATTAGGGAGATTTGTGCATAAATTTCGGAAACTCTAACCTACGGATGTACGATAAAGCGCTCCTGAGGGTTAGATCATTACGCCACATCCCTTCCACGGAACTATTTCTAGGTGGGGGGAGAACTCTTTACAAAACCCAGCGACCAGGGGGTTGAATTCTCAGTGTGTCTTGAGTTTTCGCAGTGGTTCTTGAGTATTCTCAGTGAAACTTCAGTTTGACAGTGTGAATCAGAGCGACAGTGTGACAGAGTGCGACAGCTAATTTAGTTAGTCAGCTTTACTTTTGGCTGGTAAGAAAGTGATTAGAGACACTTGTAGGCATTTTGAGAAAGCCTTGTATTATTTTACTTGGGAGAGTAACACTGCAGAAATGAACACTTTAACAAACTCTTACTATTTACGCAGAGATAACGGGCAGGAGCTACACCTCCAACACTTGGCTTAAATGAGCTCACATTACGAGTCGAGAGGAACAAGTCCATGTTTGCAGCACAATTACATAAAACCTCTTTAACCCACGGATAGTTTCACATTTTGTATAAGCATAGATTTCTCCACAACATTGGAACTGTATTTAGCTTGCTTTTACCATTTAATAAACTGTTTGGCAAGCAAGATGTTTACGGGGAGAAACTTGTAAAGGCAGACAGGGAGGAGAATGACTTTTCTTTAATGAAGGCCGCAGTGGTAGACCTTGACAAACAGTTATGTCCCGTTGGGGTGAATGTACGGTAATCTGCTAGGTAAACAAAGATGAGAGAACGGTGGCAGACCAACAGGTGATTTCCAGGCAGATAGCGGGGACGACCGTCTAACTTCACGACAGAAGTCTGCAGGGGAGTGCGAGAAATACGAGTGTATTCTGTCAACGTAAGCGTGTGTTACGCCATGGCAAATATGTGTCAAATTTGCGTGTGTAAAAATTTGGAATACCACATCAGCTTGAAGATGGAATTCTAAATTCACCATGACCGAGGCCGGAGGGTGAGTCAACATGCCTCCATCACACAGGTATGAGCATCAATAAATAATGTAAATAAATAATGTAGGACCGTGACTAATCGATGATCAATGTAGCTTAAAGTATGAGGTAGGATTGTAAATAGTTCACATCTTTTAAATAATCATAATTGTAACTATAATAATAATAATAATAATAATAATAATAATAATAATAATAATAATAGAGTTATTTGCGCACTTCGTTTAGGTAGATGTTGTTTGCGTGTTCTGTAGTATGTCACTTTGACAGTTTAGGCAGCTATGATATTTGATTTATGAGTGTAATGCCGATTTATAAGTAATTTTTATATTTCATCATGTTATTATATCGATGGTTTAGAGTCATATGTTTGTTGGAGTTTTGATCTTGTAAACGCCGCCTAGATGATTTTAATGTTCATTTTGCTATTTTTCGCTTACAGCTTGTTTTATGTTGTCGGATCATCCTTCAGATGACCGCGTCTGACAGTACTTATCCCGTGTCTTTTGCGACGATTTTTGGTAGACGCGAGTATTTATTTCTGTGTAGTTGCGGTTACACATCTTTCAACATCTGTGTTTTGAGAGGCAATCTCGCCACTTTTTTTATATATATAGAAACAGTGAGTGCCAGGAAACCATTGATGAGTCAGCTCTAATTTTTTTGTGAGATGCGAAGCAGAGAATGATCAAGAGATCGAGCTAGATGATTAATATCCCTGATGATCTACGTTGATAATGGAAATATGATATCTGGACCATGTCATGAACTGTCGTAAGAAGTCGTAATGTGCACGACAGATATTTTGCCCGCCGGATACGAGCGAGGCCGTATTGTAAGAATAATGAATAATAAAGACGTCGAGAATTAATGAGCAAAGAGAATTGTGAAATGAATAATTTAACCAAGAGTGTTAAATGTGTTACGACATGGGTTATGATTGTAGGCAGAAGCCTGTATTTGTTTAAATAATTCCAGGGAAAGTAGATGCTCGGCAAATATGCTAGCCATTGTACAATGTGAGCAGAGCGACGAGTCAATGTGTTTTTTTAATAGTCATGTAGAGTCATGGATGACATAAATAACAGTAATTATTGGCCACAAAGGTTAAGTAGTATCATGGCCAGACATTTATCGTCTGAGGTTAGAGATTGCCGTCAAATTCGCAATATTTTGCTACTCGCAGCGGGGTAAATTTTCCTGGAGACTCCGAGATTTTATTTTGCGCATTCCATCCTTGTTAATTTCCAGTAGGCCGCGATGGTGGGATTTAGTTTTGCTTACTGTATTTCTTTCTGGGTGTACTTTATTTCCGTTTATTTGTAGGACGTAAGCGTATGTGAATTATTTATATTTGATGTGATGTAAATAGATAGGTGTAGATAGGCTAGTTTTGATTTTTGTATTTTCTTTGTCGGAGCAATGTTTCTCCATTTAACTGATTTAATGATGTAAATAAGATTTCAGATGTTAGGTTAATGGATCGTCGATTAGGTCACAGTCGAAACGATAGTAGTGGTATGCTCATACCAGGCATTTAAGTAATTACCAAACTTTTTAAAATCCACTACATTTTATTTAGAAATGAAGCGATCTTTAATAAACCAATTGTATAAACTGCCGCAATGAATGAGGTAAACAAGATGGCATCTGCCTCCATCTAGTGGTGGTACCACAAATAATGAGTTGATAACGAAATGCAGTTAGCGGCAAATTCAATAGAAATTTCAATGTACAAGGATCGCTATCATTTAAAATGTTAACATCAGGCACTTGGCCTAATCTTTTGGATTATTTTTAAGCAGTCCAGTCTATCACAGCTATGCAAGTGAAGTTTAAAAATCAGATGAGTGGTTGTAACACTCAGATTGATGTTTCAATAATTTATTTGTTTAATCATGAGGTGTTTGAATAAGACAGTGGTTATGTAGGAAATGAAGGGTGATGTTCATGGCTGTTCTGTTTTCTTCGAATTATCCCTTATGTGATACACTTGGTTAGTGCAGTCCATGATTTCTTTTTAAAGTGGGGTGTTTTCCCAAATGAGCCACATGTGATAAATATTTGATAACTCCTATGAGTCAGTGGGTTTGATGACGTAACTAATTACTTTATTATGATTCAACTATTATAATTTAGTTTGGAGAGATATTTTCTACGTAATATAATTCTGTATTTCAAGAAGGTGGTCTTTCTGACCAGAGTTTAACTGATTTATGTTATTAACTTAAAGACTGTGTCAACATAGTCTGGAATATATTTTAGTTAATGTGTTTGACCTTCAGTCAGTTTATTAGGCAGATTATGGTGTTAGTGTAAGGCAGATCTTCAATCTTTAATTTTTCTTAGTCTCATTTATTTCATTTGTTTACATTTTTTTCACCAGTCTAGTTCACTTACATTCTTTTGGCACTTTGCATTCTTATTAAATAAATTAGTCTTTTATTTAAATTTTAATTCAGTCTTTGGGTACCGTCATTTTTAGTTAGTTTACCCCATCTTTTCATTTCCTCACTCCTTGATTCGACGGGTGGCCTCTCTTCGGGGATAGCGGACGGTCACGACTGACGAAGAAGAGTCTACATGCAGCGGTGAGTATGATTTACATGTCATTTATTACAGGAGCAGCCGGCGCACAGAAGAAGGAAGAGTTCACCGCAGTTGTTGCCTTGAAAAGGGCACAATATATATCGGATAACCATAGCGTTTCAAAATATCAGGATGAACGGAAGTTTCATTAATTATTTCCAAACAGTCTGAGCGAAAAATCAGATGCTCGAAACTAAGAGTTGTTAGATAATGACAAAGATATGGCCTCTTGCAGGGCACAGAGTGAGTTCGCAACTATGCCTTGGTGCGATTTTTTGCTCACGGAGTTAGAAGTAGATACATGAAATATGATCCTATGGTCGACTGGATTAAAACTTTTTTTTGCTAGTTGTTTTACGTCGCACCGTCACAGATAGGTCTTACGGCGACGATGGGACAGGAAAGGGCTAGGAGTGGGAAGGAAGCGGCCGTGGCCTTAATTAAGGTACAGCCCCAACATTTGCCTGGTGTGAAAATGGGAAACCACGGAAAACCATTTTCAGGGTTGCCGACAGTGGGGTTCCAACCTACTATCTCCCGAATACTGGATTAAAACTTTGTGAACCCAGAGCTCTTGATTGTAAAATTTTATCCAAGCAATTCCATAGACCAACATTTCTTCCTCCAGCAAGTTTTATAAAATTACGATTGAAAAAATGGACAAATGAAAGCATTAACAGAATGATATAAGGCCACGGTAGCTACCTTCCCAATCCAAACCCTTTGCCGTACTTCCGTGGACGAGAACTTTCGATGTGTTGGTGTGACGTTAAACAACTAGGAATACAAAAAGAAAATGTGTAATGATTTAAAAATCAGGCTGTTATTAATGTTTCGTTCTTCATATAGTAACAATGTATCTAACGAATCTACATATGTTTACCTTCCGATATCGGAGACTTTAAAAGAACTGTTCAGTACGGACTATAATTAATAATATACATTGAATTGGATACGGTAATTCCTTTCCTTGCCCTTTTTGTGATAGGAGTTGTCCATTATTATTATTATTATTATTATTATTATTATTATTATTATTATTATTATTATTGAGATTTGATTATTCTATTTATTGTTGTGAACGTGGTGGCTTACGATTAGGAGAGGATTGGTGAGAGGGAAAGCATTGTAATCTGGTTGGATCTTGGGGCCTTCAGGAGGTCTCCACGGGAAGGGCCGGTCGAGTCATCATTGAGTTGGCGGCCTTCTTCTCACTAGGGGTGATGACTCGGCCGGACGGTAGGTTATTATGTGGTGTTTGTTCTGTTTGTGTATGTTTATATGGTGGAGTGTGGTGGCTTAGGTTGGATTATTTTATTGTGAACATGTATTTGGGGCTGAACGCCTGTTATGTTCATGAATAAATAGACATTGAATTAATTTGTTATGAGATATATTGAGGTTATCAGGCATAATAGTGTTCTTGATATTGTTGTTGCTGTTGTTGTTGTTTGCGACTTCAGTTCATGGACAAGTATCACAAAGCTATCAAGGTCAACCTATTATGTGTTCGAGCTTTCACCCCTAAGTAACTATTACAACCACACATCTATTCTAATCTGCCAGGGCATGATCTAGATGTTAGGTCCCTTTACACAACAAGCATCATCATATCACCATCTAATCTGCCATATCCATGTCACTGCCTGTGCTTCTCATGCATACCCACTGCACTTATCCTACAAACAAACGAATTTATCGTTTCCTCTGGTCTAATGTCACCCTTCGTTATCCTCTTCATTTTTGATACGATCCATCCATCTCACTCTCAACTTTCTTCAATGCTACCCTAGTTCTGGAGATTACATTCTCTTTCTTTCTGCACCCACTATTCTGCACGTTTCATTTTCATATAGTTTCACGGCCCCACAGAACATAGAAACTTGTTTCTAATATGCATATCCATGTTTCAGGCGAGGGACTTATTTTCTTAAGAAAGGCCATCATTAATCATTACTCGGCCTCATCTACATCAATGAATACTTCTTTCTAAATATGGTATTTCCTGCACCATTTAACTTTATTCTATAGCATTCCTAAAATTTTGTTTCAGATTTATTTATTTATTTATTTATTTATTTATTTATTTATTTATTTATTTATTTATTTATTTATTTATTTATTTATATTCTCTTTCAGCCCGTCTCCAAGACTGTTTCAGGGCTTTCCAGCACAGTTGATGATGGAACTGTTAGGATGCAACCTGGTTTCCAGCTAAGAAATCAACATACATACACAGAGTCATCAATACATTTGCAACAAACGTCGGGGGTTCATTCTTGGGATCGAAACAAGAAAAATGTTCCTGTGAGCATACGTCCTACAGTGCATTGGTACTGTGGTATAGGCGTTACACATGACCACTAAAATACTAATGCCTTTTCCCGTCCGTGTTCCGTTTTGTTCAACGACGTGGCCTCATTCGGAAGAGATGGCAGCACAAACTTGCGTAACACATATACGTGACAGTTGAAAATCGACTAGGAGTTGTTGTCGATAACCATCAACAGCGCTTTGGACGCTATGTGTGGTGTGGTATTTTTAATGATCAAATGATAGGCCCGTACATGCTATCCCAACGATTGAATGAACCAGCGTATCTGGCCTTCTTGACGGACATGCCACCTCTAGTACTGGAATATCCCCCTAGCAGTTCACTGCACCATGTGATTCATTTATAATCGGGCTCTAGCGCACTCCAGTTTTGCATGTACGCAGGTTTTTGAACAACACATCCTCACGACGGTGGATCTGGCATTGGCGCGTCCGGTCTCCTGACAATCCACTGGATTGTTATCTGTGGGACCATATGAAAATTGCGGTTTAGACTACTCCAACTGACGGCGTTAAAGAGCTACAACAGCATTTCAGTAACACCTGTACAGCTGTACGACAGGATCCAGGTATCGTCGAAGGGCTTCGCCAGTCCATGTTGAGGCTCTTTATATCGAACAATTTGAGCATCTCCTGTGATGTGGCATATATACGTCCTGTAACTCCATTACAACTCATTTACAACGCATTTTATAGCACATATATATGCTACTGGGAAATATGCAACATCCTGAAGGACAAGGTCATTTTATTCAAAAGCGAAGTTATAGGTACTTAATCATTGCAGGAGTATATGATTACAAATTCAGACCAAATGAAACACACGTCACAGTAAATGGTGCCCACACTGTCGCATCAATACACAGCGTATCCCCCTTTGGCGGATATTCATGCGTGTATTCACGCATGCAAATCTTCATAAAGGTGCGAATGGTATCCCGCGGTAGCTTGTCGCAGCATTTTGCACATTTCTATGCAACTCAGCAATGGTTGTTGCAGGCTCTGGAGAACGCGTTAATTCCCGCTTTATCATCTCCCATACGCGTTCAATCGGCGAGAGATCCTGTGATCTTGTTGGCCAGGGTAGTTGTTGTACACCACGTAGAGCACACCCGTACGTCGCAGTACCTGTATGTGGACGTGCGGTGTCATGCTGATGAAGCACATCACCTTCTTATCAAAGAAATGTCAGTAGCACGGGGACAACAACCTGTGCAATGTAGCTGACACTTGTCACGTTGCCCTACAGAAACACCAGCTGGGACTACGAGTTGTAACTGATGCCCCCCCACACCATGAAACCTGGGTGGGACCTGGTTGCCGTGGGCGAATACACTCTGGAATAGGCCGCTCTCCAGTCTACGCCGTACACATGTACGTCCATCACCTGCATACAGACATAACGTACACTCGTCACTGAAGGCAACAGAGCGCCATTCCTCTTTGCAGTCGACTCCTTATGTCACCATAGTAGTCATGCTTGGCGGTGTCGTGGTGCCAGTGTAGCCTGCCCAGAAGCAGACATGATCGTAAACCTGCCACTAACAAACGGTTTTCAATGGTCCTTGATGATAGAGCAGGTGCAAAATGTGACCGGATTTCGTTCCTAGATGCTGTTCGGTCGGCCACCGCTGCTCGTACAGTGCGTCGATCGTGACGTGCGGCTGTACTAAACGGACGTCCGGAGCCAATACATTGTGCCCAATATGTCTAGCAATCCGTCGATAGGTCCATCCAGTTGCCCGTACTTTCCCGTACTCCCACAATGCGACCCCGTTCAAATGGCTGCAGTTATTCAACAGGAGCACGTTCTCGTACAGCAGGGTTCTAAATTAATGTATTCATCAGACAGTTCATGGGATGGATGGATGGATGGATGGATGGATGGATGGATGGATGGATGGATGGATGGATGGATGGATGGATGGATGGATGGATGGATGGACCTAATAACTCCACTTAGGGAACGTCGCCCTATGCTGAGGTGGTCGGGAGGGAAGTTACTGAATCACCGCCCTATGCCGACATTTTATGGAGTGAGTCTTTTTGTGCCATGATAGTGTTACGCGTGCCTTTCTGGAGTACAGGTCTCCACGTATTTCACACTTAAAGCCGTTTTCCCTGTTAAGGATATTTGGCCACAGCTCTATATCAATGCCTTCCCTCACAAGTCGATTATAGAAGTCTTCTACAGACGCGATGACTCTCGCCTGGTCGAAGAGGATATGGTCAGTACTTCGGGAGTGTTTTGCTATGGCAGACGGGCTTATAGAATTTTCTGTGCAAGATTGTTATCGATTTTTTGCAGTCATAGTTTTTACTATTCCGGTTAGAGTCCTTGATCTTCATGCTATGTCTCCTAATGTATAGCCGTTTTCCATCATCGATACCGTCAGTTCTTTTAATGCACTCGAGCGGTTATCAGCGTCTGCAAAGTTATTCACATTGGTACATAGCCTTTGAAGAAGGTCTGCTTTTTGGCAGGAGTGGTGGTGTGAGGACTTACGAAGGTATCTTTCAGACAGTGTAGATTTCTTTTGCTTTGCATGGCCTAGTGTACCATCGTCCTTCTTTTAAAATAACACATCAAGAAATGGTCATTTAGCTTCATTTTATATTTCTACTGCGAAATTCCTTTTCCTGTTAATGGAATTTAGGTACTCCGAAACTTGATTTAGTGCTTTTCTTCCATGTGGCCAGACCGAAAATTTGTCATCTACGTAACGATAGAAGCATTAACGTTTCAGTTGCGCTTTAGTTAATGCAGCGGACTCAAAGTGTCCCATAATAATGTTTGCAGCCACTGGTGACAGAGGTGACCCCAATGCTGCTCCTTCTGTCTGTTCGTAATAATCCCCTTTGTAGTAGAAGTAAGTATATTTTAAACGACCTGCTGTCAGATTGATCGAGTCCTCAGACAAGTTGAGATGTTTTGAACATCACAGCATGTATATAAAATTATCAAACTGTGGAATCAATTGGAAGGATGTATATATTTAATTTATGGTAGGCCATTCTAAATTATTATGCGTACATATATATATACTAGCTGATGTACCCGTGCTTCGCTACGGGATTCTCAGAAAGACTGACTTGGTGGTTTTCCTAACTTAATCCAACATAGGTCATTACAAAAACGTCAGTAGGAATGTAGCGATTGAAAGCAATGTTATCATATAAAATACTCGATCAAATGAAACACCGCAAACTTTCTCACTTTCAACGAACAGTACTACGGTGCCGATCTAAGAGTCCGAAGTTCCAGAGCTGGAATAACCAGGTCGCAGACTGCCGTGAACACTCCTCTGTCATTATTCCGTTAAACATGCACACTACTCATTCCAATCAGTGCCTCCGAGTAGGGATTGAATAGCTCGAATACTATGATGAACCAATGTGTTACGAACCAGATATATCAGAAAATGTATGAACCAGAGGAATGGCATGCTACTTCCCGCCAATATACAGGCAGGCTGTTTCAGTCGGTACGACCAGGCGAGTTGGCCGTGTGGTTAGGGGCGCGCAGCTGTGAGATTGATATATATAGATTTATCTATACGACCACTAATGACATAAATAACTTATTTGAGAATTACATTTCAGGCCTTCCCCTAAACTACCATTTCACTCAGCGTGAATAAAATAATTTATAGCCTAGATTGTAGTGGATCATCACCCGACATTACATGACGATTTTCATTAAATTCTCTTCAGCCGTTTCCTCTTGATGCGTGTACATCTATATATATAAAATAAGAGTTTTGTCTGTACATTGCTCAGAATTTGAAAAGAATGCTATTTTTGTATCGGTCATGTTCACAATAACAAGAAAATGCATTTTTTACATTTCCGTAATTTCTGTCTGTCTGTCTGTCTGTCTGTCTGTCTGTCTGTATGTATGTACACGCATCACGAGAAAACGGTTGAAGAGAATTTAATGAAAATCGGAATGTAAAGTCGGGTGATGAACCGCTACAATCTAGGCTATAAATTATTTTAATCACGCTGAGTGAAATGGTAGTTTAGGGGAAGCCTGAAATTTAATTCTCAAATATTTATGTTATTAGTGGTCGTGTCTTAATGAAAATCGGTAGACAAACATGTGAAATAAGTCGCTACAATATAGGCTATACACGCTGAGAAACATGGTAGTCTAGGGGTAGGCCTAAAATTTAATTGTCAAAAATTTATTGTATTAGTGGTCGTATCTTCACGAAAATTGGTGTGCGAAGTCGGGGAATAGGTCGCTATAATCTAGGCTATCAATAATGTTATTCACATTGAGTGAAATGGTAGTTTAGGGGAAAGCCTGAAATGTAATCTATATATATAAAATAAGAGTTTTGTCTGTACATTGCTCAGAATTTGAAAAGAATGCTATTTTTGTATCGGTCATGTTCACAATAACAAGAAAATGCATTTTTTACATTTCCGTAATTTCTGTCTGTCTGTCTGTCTGTCTGTCTGTCTGTATGTATGTACACGCATCACGAGAAAACGGTTGAAGAGAATTTAATGAAAATCGGAATGTAAAGTCGGGTGATGAACCGCTACAATCTGGGCTATAAATTATTTTAATCACGCTGAGTGAAATGGTAGTTTAGGGGAAGCCTAAAATTTAATTCTCAAATATTTATGTTATTAGTGGTCGTGTCTTAATGAAAATCGGTAGACAAACATGTGAAATAAGTCGCTACAATATAGGCTATACACGCTGAGAAACATGGTAGTTTAGGGGTAGGCCTAAAATTTAATTGTCAAAAATTTATTGTATTAGTGGTCGTATCTTCACGAAAATTGGTGTGCGAAGTCGGGGAATAGGTCGCTATAATCTAGGCTATCAATAATGTTATTCACATTGAGTGAAATGGTAGTTTAGGGGAAAGCCTGAAATGTAATCTATATATAAAATAAGAGTTTGTACATTGCTCAGAATTTGAAAAGAATGGCGTTTCTGTATCGTTCATGTTCACAGTAACAAGAAAATGCATTTTTTACTTTTCCGTAATTTCTGTCTGTCTGTCTGTCTGTACACGCATCACGAGAAAACGGCTGAAGAGAATTTAATGAAAATCGGAATGTACAGTCGGGTGTTGAACCGCTACTATCTAGGCTATAAATTATTTTAATCGCGCTGAGCGTAATAGTAGTTTAGGGAAGGCCTGAAATTTAATTCTCAAATATTTATGTTATTAGTGGTCGTGTCTTAATGAAAATCGGTAGACAAAGATGGGAAATAAGTCGCCACAATATAGGCTATACACGCTGAGAATAATGGTAGTTTAGGGGAAGGCCTAAAATTTAATTGTCAAATATTTATTGTATTAGTGGTCTTATCTTCACGAAAATTAGTATGCAAAGTCGGGGAATAGGTCGCTATAATCTAGGCTATCAATAATGTTATTCACACTGAGTGAAATGGTAGTTTAGGGGAAGGCCTGAAATGTAATCTATATACAGAGTGAAGCGAAATTCGCGCACTCGGGCGTCGCAGTGCAACTCCCTACATGCCAGCAATAAAAAATGTCTTTCACAAAAGTTCGTCCTGCGAGTATATCAGGCAGAGAAAGGACGTTGAATAGTGGCAATCTGGCAACACTGTAACCACATGTACGGTAAGTACCTCTGTCAGCATCATATATCCGTGCTGAGCAGTTGGTGCATTGGATAGGGTTTTGGGTTGGCATGCAGGTGGTAGAGGGTTCGATCCTGGGTTAAGGCGCAATTTTTTGTTTACTAATTTCCATCGGACATTACATACTGTAATACAGTAAGACACCGTACCTTAGGTCTCATGTATCCTACATTTACAACATTTTGTAACGCTGAACACAACAAATACCTTGCTAGGCCTACTGGTAACGTAAGCCCTTACGAAATACAATGGACTTGAACGAGGCAAGAATAACAGTTGCTACTAATCTATGAGATCGTTGGAGGACGTTAGAAAGAAAACAGGTTTCGCATTTAGTATATGAATTTGTGCGAAGAAATTCACGCCCACGACGTGGAAAGGACGTCTTTCAAAGCTGACCAAGGGAAACGATTGTTCGTCCATTTGTAGGATCGTAGTATGTAAGTGCAAAGGGTTTCTAGAGGACCCGCTGCAATGGCTGTTGACGATTTAGTTGCCAGATACCATACCACCTGGACTACATTTATGAAATAAAGAAAATACGCTTCAACCCAGGATCGACCCCTCGACCTCCTGAATGCTAACCCAAAGCTGTAACCACTGCACCAACTGTACAGCACAAAGAATACGTGCTGACAGAGGTAGTTACCCTACATGTGGTTACAGTGTTGCCAGATTGCCACTCTTCAACGCCCTTTTTCTGCCGGATATACTCGAAGGACGAACTTTTGTGAGAGACATTTTTTTTATTGCTGGCATGTGAGCAGTCGCGCTGCGACGCCTGAGTGCGCGAATTTCGCTTCACTCTGTATATAAAATAAGAGTTTTGTCTGTACATTGCTTATAATTTGAAAATAATGGTATTTCTGTATCGGTCATGTTCACAGTAGCAAGAAATTGCATTTTTTACTTTTCCGTAATTTCTGTCTGTCTGTCTGTCTGTCTGTCTGTCTGTACACGCATCACGAGAAAACGGCTGAAGAGAATTTAATGAAAATCGGAATGTAAAGTCGGGTGATTAACCGCTACAATCTAGGCTATAAATTATTTTGATCACGCTGAGTGAAATGATAGTTCAGGGGAAAGCCTGAAATTTAATTCTCAAATATTTATGTTATTAGTGGTCGTGCGTTAATGAAAATCAGTAGACAAACATTGGAAATAAGTCGCTACAATATAGGCTATACACGCTGAGAAAAATGGTAGTTTAGGGGAAGGCCTAAAATTTAATTGTCAAACATTTATTGTATTAGTGGTCGTATCTTCTCGACAATTGGTATGCAAAGTCTGGGAATAGGTCACTATAATCTAGGCTATCAATAATGTAATTCACACTGAGTGAAATGGTAGTTTAGGGGAAGGCCTGAAATGTAATCTATATATAAAATAAGTGTTTTGCCTGTACATTGCTCAGAATTTGAAATGAATGGTATTTCTGTATCTGTCATGTCTACAGTAACAAGGAAATGCATTTTTTTTACTTTCCCGTAATTTCTGTCCGTCCGTCTATATGTATGTATGTACACGCATCAAGAGGAAACGGCTGAAGAGAATTTAATGAAAATCGTCATGTAATGTCGGGTGATGATCCACTACAATCTAGGCTATAAATTATTTTATTCACGCTGAGTGAAATGGTAGTTTAGGGGAAGGCCTGAAATGTAATTCTCAAATAAGTTATTTATGTCATTAGTGGTCGTATAGATAAATCTATATATATCAATCTCACAGCTGCGC
The DNA here is from genome assembly GCF_040414725.1 of Anabrus simplex. Taxonomy (NCBI): domain Eukaryota; kingdom Metazoa; phylum Arthropoda; class Insecta; order Orthoptera; family Tettigoniidae; genus Anabrus; species Anabrus simplex. Next base: position 249,815,132 of record NC_090266.1, read on the forward strand.
GCCCCTAACCACACGGCCAACTCGCCTGGTCGTACCGACTGAAACAGCCTGCCTGTATATTGGCGGGAAGTAGCATGCCATTCCTCTGGTTCATACATTTTCTGATATATCTGGTTCGTAACACATTGGTTCATCATAGTATTCGAGCTATTCAATCCCTACTCGGAGGCACTGATTGGAATGAGTAGTGTGCATGTTTAACGGAATAATGACAGAGGAGTGTTCACGGCAGTCTGCGACCTGGTTATTCCAGCTCTGGAACTTCGGACTCTTAGATCGGCACCGTAGTACTGTTCGTTGAAAGTGAGAAAGTTTGCGGTGTTTCATTTGATCGAGTATTTTATATGATAACATTGCTTTCAATCGCTACATTCCTACTGACGTTTTTGTAATGACCTATGTTGGATTAAGTTAGGAAAACCACCAAGTCAGTCTTTCTGAGAATCCCGTAGCGAAGCACGGGTACATCAGCTAGTACATACATATAGACGGACGGACAGAAATTACGGGAAAGTAAAAAAAATGCATTTCCTTGTTACTGTAGACATGACAGATACAGAAATACCATTCATTTCAAATTCTGAGCAATGTACAGGCAAAACACTTATTTTATATATAGATTACATTTCAGGCCTTCCCCTAAACTACCATTTCACTCAGTGTGAATTACATTATTGATAGCCTAGATTATAGTGACCTATTCCCAGACTTTGCATACCAATTGTCGAGAAGATACGACCACTAATACAATAAATGTTTGACAATTAAATTTTAGGCCTTCCCCTAAACTACCATTTTTCTCAGCGTGTATAGCCTATATTGTAGCGACTTATTTCCAATGTTTGTCTACTGATTTTCATTAACGCACGACCACTAATAACATAAATATTTGAGAATTAAATTTCAGGCTTTCCCCTGAACTATCATTTCACTCAGCGTGATCAAAATAATTTATAGCCTAGATTGTAGCGGTTAATCACCCGACTTTACATTCCGATTTTCATTAAATTCTCTTCAGCCGTTTTCTCGTGATGCGTGTACAGACAGACAGACAGACAGACAGACAGACAGAAATTACGGAAAAGTAAAAAATGCAATTTCTTGCTACTGTGAACATGACCGATACAGAAATACCATTATTTTCAAATTATAAGCAATGTACAGACAAAACTCTTATTTTATATACAGAGTGAAGCGAAATTCGCGCACTCAGGCGTCGCAGCGCGACTGCTCACATGCCAGCAATAAAAAAAATGTCTCTCACAAAAGTTCGTCCTTCGAGTATATCCGGCAGAAAAAGGGCGTTGAAGAGTGGCAATCTGGCAACACTGTAACCACATGTAGGGTAACTACCTCTGTCAGCACGTATTCTTTGTGCTGTACAGTTGGTGCAGTGGTTACAGCTTTGGGTTAGCATTCAGGAGGTCGAGGGGTCGATCCTGGGTTGAAGCGTATTTTCTTTATTTCATAAATGTAGTCCAGGTGGTATGGTATCTGGCAACTAAATCGTCAACAGCCATTGCAGCGGGTCCTCTAGAAACCCTTTGCACTTACATACTACGATCCTACAAATGGACGAACAATCGTTTCCCTTGGTCAGCTTTGAAAGACGTCCTTTCCACGTCGTGGGCGTGAATTTCTTCGCACAAATTCATATACTAAATGCGAAACCTGTTTTCTTTCTAACGTCCTCCAACGATCTCATAGATTAGTAGCAACTGTTATTCTTGCCTCGTTCAAGTCCATTGTATTTCGTAAGGGCTTACGTTACCAGTAGGCCTAGCAAGGTATTTGTTGTGTTCAGCGTTACAAAATGTTGTAAATGTAGGATACATGAGACCTAAGGTACGGTGTCTTACTGTATTACAGTATGTAATGTCCGATGGAAATTAGTAAACAAAAAATTGCGCCTTAACCCAGGATCGAACCCTCTACCACCTGCATGCCAACCCAAAACCCTATCCAATGCACCAACTGCTCAGCACGGATATATGATGCTGACAGAGGTACTTACCGTACATGTGGTTACAGTGTTGCCAGATTGCCACTATTCAACGTCCTTTCTCTGCCTGATATACTCGCAGGACGAACTTTTGTGAAAGACATTTTTTATTGCTGGCATGTAGGGAGTTGCACTGCGACGCCCGAGTGCGCGAATTTCGCTTCACTCTGTATATAGATTACATTTCAGGCCTTCCCCTAAACTACCATTTCACTCAGTGTGAATAACATTATTGATAGCCTAGATTATAGCGACCTATTCCCCGACTTTGCATACTAATTTTCGTGAAGATAAGACCACTAATACAATAAATATTTGACAATTAAATTTTAGGCCTTCCCCTAAACTACCATTATTCTCAGCGTGTATAGCCTATATTGTGGCGACTTATTTCCCATCTTTGTCTACCGATTTTCATTAAGACACGACCACTAATAACATAAATATTTGAGAATTAAATTTCAGGCCTTCCCTAAACTACTATTACGCTCAGCGCGATTAAAATAATTTATAGCCTAGATAGTAGCGGTTCAACACCCGACTGTACATTCCGATTTTCATTAAATTCTCTTCAGCCGTTTTCTCGTGATGCGTGTACAGACAGACAGACAGACAGAAATTACGGAAAAGTAAAAAATGCATTTTCTTGTTACTGTGAACATGAACGATACAGAAACGCCATTCTTTTCAAATTCTGAGCAATGTACAAACTCTTATTTTATATATAGATTACATTTCAGGCTTTCCCCTAAACTACCATTTCACTCAATGTGAATAACATTATTGATAGCCTAGATTATAGCGACCTATTCCCCGACTTCGCACACCAATTTTCGTGAAGATACGACCACTAATACAATAAATTTTTGACAATTAAATTTTAGGCCTACCCCTAAACTACCATGTTTCTCAGCGTGTATAGCCTATATTGTAGCGACTTATTTCACATGTTTGTCTACCGATTTTCATTAAGACACGACCACTAATAACATAAATATTTGAGAATTAAATTTTAGGCTTCCCCTAAACTACCATTTCACTCAGCGTGATTAAAATAATTTATAGCCCAGATTGTAGCGGTTCATCACCCGACTTTACATTCCGATTTTCATTAAATTCTCTTCAACCGTTTTCTCGTGATGCGTGTACATACATACAGACAGACAGACAGACAGACAGACAGACAGAAATTACGGAAATGTAAAAAATGCATTTTCTTGTTATTGTGAACATGACCGATACAAAAATAGCATTCTTTTCAAATTCTGAGCAATGTACAGACAAAACTCTTATTTTATATATATAGATTACATTTCAGGCTTTCCCCTAAACTACCATTTCACTCAATGTGAATAACATTATTGATAGCCTAGATTATAGCGACCTATTCCCCGACTTCGCACACCAATTTTCGTGAAGATACGACCACTAATACAATAAATTTTTGACAATTAAATTTTAGGCCTACCCCTAGACTACCATGTTTCTCAGCGTGTATAGCCTATATTGTAGCGACTTATTTCACATGTTTGTCTACCGATTTTCATTAAGACACGACCACTAATAACATAAATATTTGAGAATTAAATTTCAGGCTTCCCCTAAACTACCATTTCACTCAGCGTGATTAAAATAATTTATAGCCTAGATTGTAGCGGTTCATCACCCGACTTTACATTCCGATTTTCATTAAATTCTCTTCAACCGTTTTCTCGTGATGCGTGTACATACATACAGACAGACAGATAGACAGACAGACAGACAGAAATTACGGAAATGTAAAAAATGCATTTTCTTGTTATTGTGAACATGACCGATACAAAAATAGCATTCTTTTCAAATTCTGAGCAATGTACAGACAAAACTCTTATTTTATATATATAGATATAGGGTTTTTAGTCATCTATTTCACATTATCATCTATTTTCTTTATATCAAGGCAATAACGAAATCTGAACGAATTAAATCTTGAGTAATGTATTACAACATCACCCGTAGGAAATTACCATTAGCCCGAGGTCAGGAGACCGGACGCACCATGCTAACTTTAGCCCTTTACCAGGAAAAGAATATCAACGATCTTGCAGAATTACTTAGTCTCCACCATATTCTGAAGAGCCAGTTGGAATTTGTCCGCTCCCACTTTTTGAAGCTGGATACTTGACGCTTACGAAGCCCGCGAACTATCAACCTATGTGAATGAAAGTTTCGAAACAAGATGATGGATATACGTCGTTGGAAAGAAGAAGCAGTAGAACATCAGATCTTACTGGATCATGTGATATCAGGGATGGGGGTGATTTCGGAGCCTATACACTTCAGGGACAAGAGCTCGTGAGGGTCTTAACACCTCAATACGAGAACATCTTAACGTCTTAACATGAGAACATCTTAACACCTTAGCGTTTGATGGGCATGATGATAGAGTACGAACGTCCTTCTCATCGTTCTTATTATAGGATAGAAAACAGGGCAGATAACAAGAGGAGGTTCTCAGTTTAGTTAGAAGTCCACTTCACATCTGAGTAGAACACTACTCAAAGTTACTGCCATTGAGAACTGATATCTTAATGACGAGAGATAATGTTAGCGAGAGACTGGTTTTGACTTGTTTGGAACAGGTGATAATTTTGTTATATCTTTAGTTACGCTGCATTTTTTGTAATACGGAAAAATAAAAGTGTATTCTCTCCATGAACGTAACCCAAGGTGGTTTTCATATTGAAATTAGGGTTCATTATCACATTATGTGATTAGTATTTTAGGAAGTTAGTGTTAAGGTCAGGAAAGTAGGTGTCCAATTATTAGACAATGCACGAATCGGAATTGGGACTGGTACTAAACTACGAGAGATGACAACAACAGAACGAGAGGACCATCAAACAACAGCTCCTACATCGAAAGTGTCCAGATACCAGAATCTACAAATGGTGAGTTAATGGCATATATTACTGCAAGTCTACGCGTAAACGTTCATTTTATTAAATTTTATTTCATTCAATTTTATTTTGTTTCCGTTTAATTCAATTTTCATAAATACGCCGTCACGTTTATCATCCAAATACGAAATCGTTATTTTAATTGGTGTTTTCATAAATTCCTACTAATGATCTTGGGGGATGACCGTTGCTCACGTCCGCAGGATTTTACATATTGATTGCCGTTCACGTGTCGACCGGGTGGTGCTAAGCGAGCAACAGCGACATAAGGTGATAAAATTGATCAACATAAATTCTCAAACTTTTGGAAACAACGGTTCTTTCAGAACCACTTCCAACTAACTATTAACTAACTATTAAACTATTAAACTATTAAAGGCATAAATGTGAATATCTTAAAAAACACTTGAACAAGCTCGACATTGATATCGTCAACATTCAGGAGACGCACACCACAGATGAACAGGAATTTGATAGAAGAGGGCGAATATTGGGCTGTACCATAATCGAAGGTATCCACATCAACAATATGGGATTGCCACCTATGCCCTATCCAGTCTTACAGGAGTTCCGATTGTTGAGTCAAGTGTCAAGGATCTCATTTTCTCTATAGTAATACAGGTTAATATTCTAACAGTTGATAACGTATACAAGCCACCTAGCATCAGATGGTCTCCTAACATTTTTCCAACTTTCAGCCATCCCTGCATTTACACTGGAGATTTTAACAGCTATCATACTAACTGACGATATGACACAGTTAATGACGATTGTGACGCATTAACTCAATGTGCTGAGTCTTTAATGCGAAATGCAAGGGCACTTTCCAGTCTGGTCGCTTGATAAGAGACTACAACCCCGACGTAACATTTGTGTCCAAGGATTGCTTTGACTAACCTCTCAATATTACAAGTACAATATTGTCGAGTTTCCCAAACAGCTAGCATAGACCAGTCCTATTGGAAGCAGGTATGAAAATACCCCCCTTTACCCAGGTGGAATTTTAATCGTACAAACTGGGGAAAATTCTCTAAAGATCTTGATCAGAAGCTGTCTGATATAAATCTAGAACCACCTACCTACCAGTAACTATGACGACTTGGTCAGCTTAGTCATTTAAGCTACCAAATCGAACATTCCGAGAGGTTTCAGATAATATTATGTGCCCGGTTGAAATCCAGAAAGTGAGGCTCTGTATGAAGAATATCAAACAACAGGCAGCCATGAAATAGGATCACAGCTTCTGCGGTCATTAGACAAGAATACGAGAGAAAATGAAAAGCAACAGTTAAAGAAATTGACTTTGCAAAATCGAGCAGAAAAGCTTGGAGAGATTTAAATCGAATTACTGAAAACCATTATTCTAAATAACAGTGCACTAACTTGAGCCCAGATGCCATTGCAAATAGAAGCACCCGAACCAAGAGAGATAAATGCTATACGAAAACTGTGAAACGTAAGCTCACCAAGCGCAAACAGGGAACACAGAAGAATGAGGAACTGTCTAGGCTATTCTCTATTCAGGAAGTTCAATCAATCAATCACTACTGATCAGCATTTAGGGCAGTTGCCCAGGTGGCAGATTCCCTATCTTTTGTTTTCCTACCTTTTTCTTAAATGATTGCAAAGAAAGTGGAAATTTTTTGAACATCTCCCTTGGTCAGTTATTCCAGTCCCTAACTCCCCTTTCTATAAATTACTATTTGCCCCAATTTGTCCTCTTGAATTCCAACTTTATTTTCATATTGTGATCTTTCCTACTTTTAAAGACACTACTCAAACTTATTCGTCCACTGATGTCATTCCACGCCATCCCTCCACTGAGAGCAGCTCGTCTTCTTTCTCCAAAGTCTACCGAACCCAAACTTTGCAACATATTTGTAACGCTACTCTTTTGTCGGAATTCACCCAGAACAAATCGAGCTGTTTTCTTTGGATGAAGCTGATATCAAAATGTTCGAAACCTGTAAGGCTGCTGGCCTGGATAATATCTAACACGAATTCTTTCGAAATATGGATCCACATAACATAAAGTGGATCCCCCCATGGCGCAAGAGCCCCGAAAGACCATGGCCTACCAAACGACCGCTGCTAAGCCTGAAGGCCTACAAATTACGAGGTGTCGTGTGGTCAGCACGACGAATCCTCTCGGCCGTTATTCTTGGCTTTCTAGCCCGGGGCCGCCATCTCACCATCAGATAGCTCCTTAGTTGTAATCACGTAGGCTGAGTGGACCTCGAACCAGCCCTCAGATGCAGGTAAAAATCCCTGATCTGGCCGGGAATCGAACCCGGGACCTCAGTGTAAGAGGCAGGCACGCTACCCCTACACCACGGGGCTGGCATAAAGTGGATCACTTCTATTCTTACTTACATGCTTCAGACTAACAATCTGCCAAAGCAGTTCAAACGGTCAAAGGTGATCGAACTTCTTAAACCTGGAAAGTCGGAACAGAGACCTGAAGACTACCGTCCAATAGCACTTCTTAGTTGCACTTATAAATCTTTGGAACGAGTCCTCCTCACTATACGTGTCATGATGGCGTAGTTTGCGGCTCATAATTCCAGGTGTATTGAAGGTGTATAGTACTCTTAGTACGGTCTTGTGTGCAAGCACTGATATAGTGAAGTGAAAGTGACCTGTGAGTGTGATAGGGCAGTGTATCTTGTTAGAAAAATTTATAATTTATTTCTTTAAAAACCATAAGAAGTTTCGAAGTTAGGTTAGGTATGGCCGGAAGTAAGAAAAACAGAAGAAATGTGGCGTGATCTTCAGCTGTCCAGGGGCAGGCTGCAGCTCTGACTCCCACATCACGCTTGTCAACTGTTTATAGACAGCGTTCACAAACACGGTCGACTCTCCACCCTTCTGTTAATGTACTTCGGCTGATCGCAAGCGCTTTCCCTCCGAGATTAACAGTGCCACCGTTATCTCGCAGGAACCAGCGCCATCCCTTCCCTCTGGCTAGACCTGTGCCTCACGATCGTCAACAGTTTGTGAGCAGCTCTCCCTCACAGCACCAACTAGCAGCAACACCAACCACAGGTAACACTAATTTAACTGAAGACAAGATTGTGACCTTGGTGCAAGGTATAGTGGGGAACTAATCAAAAAATAGGAACTTCGTTCAACCCTTGGTAACAGTTCTTGCACAAAACATTTCTATATATATATATATATTTATATTTCGTATAGCATGAGGATACATTGTTACTATTTGGTTATTTACAAATATGTACAATTACAGGAAAAAAAGAAAAGTTTCATCTACATACACAGAACAAGTACGTAATAAAACAAACAATATTTGTACATTTGAGCTCATCAATATCTGCATTGCTGCTAAAGCTGAATGTCCAGTTTTGTTATCCTACTCACAGCTTCATCACTGGCCTCGTGAATGTCCTTTATTGTCCCACTGAATCTTCGGAGTGGGCACTCTGTGACGATATGTTGAACTGTTTGAGGCACGTCAGAGCAGTCGCAGTAAGGGTCGCTGATAATCTTCCACTTGTGTTTCCAGAAGTTGCATCCGCCATGTTGAGTTCTGATCCGATTAAGTGATGACCAAATTTTTCTGGGTAAGTTGAAACCAGGAAGTTGCACAACTGGATCCGAAATTAGACCTAATCTGTCAGGGTTTGAAGCTGCCCACCCATCGCGCCAAGCAGTGTTAGTATGAAATTCATCTTGGGCTAGCCTCTTTCATAGTAGCCAAGAAGGGTTCCTAGATTTCAGCCTGAGATCTTCATGTAAGCAGTCTTGATGTATTGGTAGGAGAGGGTTATCACAGCATTTCAGCCATCCTTTCTTCAGTGCCATTTGCCTTCGGAGATGAGGAGGTTGAATTTTTTAAAGAACTGGTAACCAATCCATAGGTGTGGATTGGATGGTTCCTGATATAGTCCTCATTGTATCGTTTAACTGAGTGTCTATCTTCTTTGTATGGGCACTGTTGAGCCATATTGGGCAGCAGTATTCGGCTACTGGGTATACTAACGCAAGTGGTGTAGTTCGGAAGGTGTATGAGGATGGGCCCTAGCTTGTTCCTGTAAGTTTGTGCAGGATGTTATAGCGGGTTTTGATCTTGGCTGATGTTTTGCGTACATATTCGCTGTAAGTCAAGGATCGATCCAAGGAAACGCCTAGATATTCTGGATGTGGATTGAACTTCAGAATATGACCTCTGAATTGAACCTGGGGGACATAATTAGCTTGTTTTTTGCTCAAATGAAAGCAGCTGACCTCTGTTTTTGTTATGTTTGGTTTCAGTCGCCAGGTTTTAAAATAATTAACAATTCTGCACAGATCTTTAGTGAGTGTGGATTCTGCTCCAGCAAAATCACCAGACTGGGCTGCCAAGCAAAATCATCAGCATATATAAACTTCCTAGCATTAGTTGAAGGTAGATATGCTGTAAATATGTTGAAGAGCAATGTGGCCAGTACCGATCCCTGTGGTAACCCGTCACTCAGTTTGTAAGTTTTACAAACTTGCCGTTGCTACACGTCCGGAGGTTTAACCTCATATTACCCTACACGTGACCCCTGGGTGTACTAAGAGAGCAACAACGTTGGCTGCTGGACCCAAAGCCCTGCTTTGTGAATATTCTAGCAATTCAGAGGATTCATCAACTCAATATGAGAAAAAACCGTTTGTGAAGAACTAAAATAAACAATAGATTTCAATTCTAAAGTTATCAGCGATTTAAGAAATGAATTAAAAGCTCGTGAAAATGAAATTCTGGAATTAAAGACTTCATTAAATCATAAACTGGACAAAATTGAACAATACCAAAGGCAAAATAGTATTCGAATCTCTGGGTTGCCGAAAGAACCTGGTGAGGACACACCTCAGTTAGAGCTCAATGTGGCCCAAAAATTGAAGGTTCCCTTAAGCGCGGAAGATACTGACCACTCGCGTAGGGTTGGAGGCCCTGGCCTGGGAAATCAAGGGCTATTATATGTATATTTGTCTCCTACACCAAGAGATCAGCAGATTTCCGTGGGAATAGGGTATTACGTGGATCCAACGTGACGATTCGTGAAGATCTTACTTCCACCAGGTATCACCCTTTGAAACAGGCAATTTCCATCTTCGGCGAAAAGCAGGTGTGGGCTTCTGATGGCACAATTATCGTACTGCAAGGCGGTGTTAAACACCGTGAGAAAAATACTGCTGAACTTAAAAAGATCTCTCCTTCTTGAAGTAAAATTAGTATGTTCTATTCACTATTCTCTTCTCTGTTTTCGCTTCACGTAATCTAAACCTCTATGCAATGTTATTAGGACCTACAATTGAATATTAATTTTCTGGATTTTTGTAACTATCCAAATTCATGCATGTCTTTTAAACTTAAGTCTTCTGAAATTCACAAAATCATTGAAGATATATCAGAAATCTATCCCTCTGATTGGAAAATAATTCACTGAAATGCACAGTCATTAGTTGATAGGATACATTTTGATGAGTTTTTTGACTGCTTTCTTGATTCAATTATTAATGTTATTGTATGTGAGACATGTTTCAAGGAGTCCATACCGGACTCAGATTTTAACATCCCTGGTTTTAATTTACATAGAAACGATAGATTGGGCAAGAGGGGAAGAGGAGTAGCTGTGTACGTGAAGAGCAACATAAAATGTAAAATACGTCACACCTCCCCTGCAGAATATTGTCGTAAGCCGGAGTATATTTTCCCCGAACTTGAATTAGCTGTGGGTAAAGTATTATTTTCATGCATCTACCGTTCCCCCAAAATTGGTTTCATGGAGTCGTTTGTAGAGGCGGTGTATAATTACGTTTTTCATTATAAATATGTTATACTTTCAGGTGATTTGAATGGGCATTTTGGACCAGGGTCCACGGAAACTGTAGTAATCGATGATGCACTTGACACATGCAATTTGACTAGAATAACATTTTATGACACATACCGCACTGCATATTGTCATTCTCATCTCCATACCATAGCTTCAAATTTTAATGATACACTCCTGAAATTTGAATAGACACCAACGAGTGGATTTTCTGGACATGATATGCTTTATGCTGTCTTCTCGATATCAACTCCCAAATATGAAACAAAATGGATCACATTTAGAGATTTCCGCAGTTTTAATCCTGAAGATTTTCGAAAAGACGTAATTCCAGCTCCCTGGTATGAAGTACTTTCTCAGCGTAATATCGATGATAAAGTCAACAAATTTCACAGTTTAATTCTTGCGTTTCACGACAAGCATGCCCCGTTAAAAGTAATTCGAGCCAAATACCCAACTTGTCCGTGGAAATCATCTACAATTATGAAATTAATCTCTGCGCGGGACAAGGCAAAAAGAAAGCACATCAAAACAAGGGAAGCTGAAGACTTTGAAACCTTTAGCATCTTGCGTAATAAAACCAAACTCGCGATCCGAGATGCCAAAGTCAAACACACGCATTCTTTGTTCAGTAAGAGATCAACTCCGTCTGCTCTATGCGGAACTATAAAATCAATAGGTATTGCTAAGAAAAATTCACAACTTACTTCTTCATTCTTAAATATTTCACCAGTGAACAATTCTCACATAATATCCGAAGTTATTCATATTTACACAACCGCAAATGAAACTCGACATGATTCCTTCACCTTTCGTACATTCACCCAGAGGATGTAGTCAAAGTATTTAAGAGCATGAATACTAAGCCTGGTGGACCAAATGGTATCTCACATTCCCTCCTAATGAACTGTTTGGACATAATCACTCCGGTCATAGTTCACCTTTCCGTTTACAATCAGGAGTCTTTCCAGCTGTATGTAAAATGGCCAATATCCGACCTGTTCCTAAAGTTCCTTCTCCTCAAAAATTTGATGATTACCGGGCGAGTTGGCCGTGCGCGTAGAGGCGCGCGGCTGTGAGCTTGCATCCGGGAGATAGTAGGTTCGAATCCCACTATCGGCAGCCCTGAAAATGGTTTTCCGTGGTTTCCCATTTTCACACCAGGCAAATGCTGGGACTGTACCTTAATTAAGGCCACGGCCGCTTCCTTCCAACTCCTAGTCCTTTCCTATTCCATCGTCGCCATAAGACCTATCTGTGTCGGTGCGACGTAAAGCCCCTAGCAAAAATAAATAAATAAATAAATAAATTTGATGATTTCAGTCCGATCAGTATTTTGTCCATATTAGGCAAAGGATCACAAAGGATTGTTTACCAACAACTCACTTCGTATTTAAATACTCATTCTATTGTTAACACGTTCCAGTCTGGTTTTCGAACAAGTCATAGCACAACAACGGCACTTCTCCAGGTCACCGATGATATCAAGTTTGCAATGGACAGAAAGGAACTAACACTTCTCTTACTATTCGAACTGAGCAAGGCATTTGATAGAGTTCATCATGGCCACCTTCCGACTAAACTACATACAACGGGCACATCTCTATCAGCTCTCTCTTATTTGAAGCGTTCTGGAAAGAGAGGTCTCGGCGTGTAGTATTTGACAAACAAAATTTCTCTGAATGGTCTATTGTACATTCTGGCGTCCCTCGGGTTTCCGTGTTGGGTCCCCTTTTGTTTTCGATGTATATAAACTATCTGCCTGGAGTTTTACGCCACACAAGACACAACATGTACACCGATGATTTACAGATATATTACCATTTTCCTGCGAATCGTGTTGACAAATGTATTAGTAAAATAAATACAAATATAGAAACACAACATCGATTTCACTAAGTCATAATTTACTTTTAAATGAAAACAAAACCTCAGCTATTTTTCTAGGATATCGAAGAAATTTTTCAAAAACCACACCCGGTACCTGAAAAACTATTCCCCCAGGTCAAGGAAATTATTGAGGAGGTGGAGCAGAATGGAATCATTGTCAAGTCACCCACACAATTCGTCAATCCTATTTTGGCTGTGCCCAAACCAAATGGATCTACCATGGTATGCTTAGATGCTAGAGTCATTAATAAATAAAAACGCCTAGTACCAGAGTATGACGAAGTGCCTGACAATAAAGAAAACATTAAAGAAGTTTGCAGGCATGGAATTCTTTGGGACTGTCGACCTAACCTCTTAATTTCATCACATACTCTTACATGCTGGGTCAAGTATGCTAACAGGGTTCATGTTCGATAGCCAGACCTATATTTTCCAAAGACTTCCGTTCGTCTTGATGAACTCTAGCTCTGCGCTCATTCGAGCATTGGAATGAAACCTCAGTCAGGAAGTAAGATATTTACGATACGCTATATCGATGGCATAATTTTTACCTCTAGGACACTAGAAGAACACCTAAGGAAGTAAACTTGGAGAAATCCCACCTTTGCCAAAGGAGCACGTTATTTCTTGGTCATGTGACCGATGGAAAAGGCATTAGGCCGAACCCAGTCAAAATTCTGGCTATACAAAATTTCCCTAAATCAACCCGGGATAAGCACATTAGACAGTTCCTAGGCTTATGACAGTTTTTGTAGACAGTTGCATTGAATATACAGAGACGGTAGCACCTTTACAAGAGCTTTTGAAACTGAACAACAGATAGCGATAGACCAATGTTCATGAGGAGGCATTTAAGGAGACCAAAGAAATGTTGGCAAATTCAGTTAGGCTGGGATATCTTCCTTATGACAGGAGATTTATTATCCAAACGGATGCCTTTGCCAAAGGAGCACGTTATTTCTTGGTCATGTGACCGATGGAAAAGGCATTAGGCCAAACCCAGTCAAAATTTCAGCTATACAAAATTTCCCTAAACCAACCAGGGATAAGCACATTAGACAGTTCCTAGGCTTATGCCAGTTTTTGTAGACAATTGCATTGAATATACACAGACCGTAGCACCTTTACAAGAACTTTTGGAATTGAACAACAGATAGCGATGGACCAATGTTCATGAGGAGGCGTTTAAGAAGACCAAAGAAATGTTGGCAAATTCAGTTTGGCTGGGATATCTTCCTTATGACAGGGGATTTATTATCCAAAAGGATGCCTTTAATGTTGGAATTGGGGCCGCTCCTTTCCAAGAAACACCTGAATGCGAGAATAAGATTACGTATCTGGCTTTCATGACTAGGAAATACAGGCCACACGAGCTTAAATGGACGACCACGGAGCTGGAACTTCTATATATTGCAGTGGCATCTAGTCAATGGAGGAAGTATATTTATGGCTTTCCTAAAACCATAATGACGGATCATAAAGCACTACCTTCATACCGAAATCTAATGTAGGGAGCGATCGTATTTGCCGCTTTTCACTATTCGTACAGCAGTTTGATTTAACTCTAGAGCACTGTCCTGGAAAGTTAAAAATAGTAGCAGATACCCTCAGCAGGAATCCTAACCCAGAAGAAGCTACTATAAACCTAGCGCTGTTAGATGACAAAGACCAGAACAACATTGGTAGATTACAAGATATCAGTCAAGAACAGGCTAAGTACCAGCCTACTCGTCTTATGATAGACTACTTCAAGAAGGAACTCAAACCAACTGTATAAGTTCATTGACGAGGATCATACTAGATTCCGGATTGTTGTCCCACAGGTGCTCCCTATTGATTTAATTTTGTTAGGACACCGTGCGACTGGTCATGCTGGAATTGACAAAGTGAGGCCGTATTGCAGGAAATGTTAATTTGGCCTCGTATGAGAAGAATGGTACAGGAAGTACATAGGACGTGCGATACTTGCCAGCACAACAATCTAAATAATTTTCTACTCAAACAAGCCCCCAAAGCCCTATTGCCTAGCAAGCCTAGAGAGCTGTTTGCGATAGACTACTATGGCGGACTCCCAGCCGGCCGCCGTGGGGTAAAATTCATTCTCGTCAGTATGGACGGATTTTCAAAATTTGTAAACTGTGTCCAGTACAGAAAGCCAACACCAGATCGGAACTAAACCAAATTAAGAACAAGATCATTCCTAAGATGGGCAAACCAGAAAGTGCCCTGAGCGGCCACGGGCCACAATTTACCTCTCCTATATTCAAGCGCTAGCTTGAAAGGTTAGAAATCAAGCAAGTTTTCAGTACTGTCCGTCACCCAGAATCGAACCCTAGTGAACGTGTAGTGCGAGAAGGGGCTATATATTGCCGGAAATTCATCCCCAGGGAACACTGGAAGTTGTTAGACGTTATCCCAACAATCACTGAAAGTATTAATTCTACTCGCCATGAATCAACTGGACAAATACACTCGGTGCTTCATTGCAACGAATCCGATTAAACCATGGCATGGAGTGATACCTTATCCAGGTGACTCCAGACCGTCCCCAGAAATGTGCACTAGAATCACGGCGTAACGATTGAAGATGCAAGCAGAGCGGCGCTTATGCAGGACGAGAAACAAACGTTTCCATCGCTCGCTGCTGGTCAGTGAATTTGTATTGGTAAAGCGGCCCTCTACATCAGACGTACCTGCTAGTTTCTGCCACAAGTTTACAGAGTTATGCATTAGTCCATATCGAATTGTTCATGTTTAAGATAACAACTCATATAAAGCGAGGAGCATGGATGATTCGATTGAGAAGGCTTTCAATGCGGCCAATCTAAAGCTATATTACCCACCAGGCCAGATTAAAATTGACGATGTACAAGATAGAGAAGAGGTGGATGACGGAGATGAGGATGGTGACGAAGAAGATGACATCGTAGACGAGGAAGTTTCAGAACAGGAGCCTATGATCCCAGAAGGAGAAGAAAGATAGGAACCTTCAGGAGAAGATGTAAACATGATACATGCAGAAGACACAAGCAAGCCTAGTTAAGACTCATGCACTGAATGTGAGAGCAACCAAAGGAAGTTCCAGGCATTGTTAAATGTCTACTACCAAGCAAGGAAAGAGAAGGAGCACCGACTGGAAAACACGCAGCGATTGAGAATCGAAAGACGGGGCAGCGAGGAAAATGAGCCACAGTGTTGAGAAGTTCAAGTTATCCACAGATAAGGAAAAAGCATGTTCAAACCTTTCTACTTCCCTGGTTGGTCGAAGGATGAACCATGTCGTATATGCTTCAATATATAATTTGCAATACTGTGGCATAGTTGTAATCAAGCGCTCAATATAGTCGCGGAGAATGAAGGAAGGAACCCTGGATAGCCGTGCCATAGGCTGTGAAATTCCCGTAACGCTCCGGTAAGAACGACTTCATCTAGTTGGACCTGAGCCACATGCCCTGATTTCGACCTTGAAGACCACATAGCCACGTCCCCGCGCGAACAGCAAACTTTGGAGGGGGTAAGATTTTTAACGAGGGGATGCACCGACTATTTGTCACAGGTTGACAAATTTCTCTTTTCCATGGGTGAAATAACCTGAATTCTATTCAATTAATCCTTCACTAATCTGAATTCTAACACCACTCGTAGTTAACATGATAATTATAGAGTAACAGGAGCTGATAAAACCATTTACTTCTACCATATATGCGTATTAACGTGAGCAGCCGTTAGCATGTGGCGAGGTCTCACAATGAAAGAGGGTTTGTTTGGCCGTACTTCCCGTTGAAGCCCGAGACCTTGAGAGACGATATAACCTGGGTAGACAAGGGAAGCGCTCCCCTATTGCATTGTGAACGGCGGCAGTGAGGTGTCGTGACCGCGAGCAGATAAGACAATAACTTCATGAAGTTTCTGTAAGACCTAAACTAAAATCGTTGTGATGTAGCTCACAGGAGCTAGTGACGGTCGGCGTATAGAAATAATATACTGCGCGTACGCGACGAGTGAGATTAACGTGTGCGATTCGTTAATATATAACCGCTGACAAGGACAGTTAACAACAGGGCCCAGTTCCCTTAATTTAGTGCCGCATATATCGGACTCACATCTAACTTGCGGCTATAAGAAAATAGTTAGCCAATACTAAGGTTGCGATCGTGCATTCGAACATACTAAGCCCCGCATCAAGGAGACAGCAGCCATTAACTACACATTAGTCGACAAGAGGACCTTCATCCCTGTGCTGTGTGTCGTAGTCATGGGCTGAGCCCACATGACATAGTGGGGCGTGGTTCGCCGCTGATGGAGAGGTCGCAGCCAAGTTAAGTCCTTTTGTTCTTTGAGCATGTGAAGTTATATCTAGATACACTAGGAGAGGCCATTTTAAATAAGTAATTTAACTCTTGAATGTTAGCCAGAATGGCATTTGCTTTTCTCATTTCATTAAATTTAAATACGTTTAGGGCTGGTTGCATGCTAAAGTCCTCGAGGTGTATATTGTAAATATTTAGATGGGTAATAAGGGACAGAGTAGGTTAGAATAGGTGTGTCGAACCAGTGTCGAACGGGGAGAGAGAATCAGACTAGAGCCAGTATATGCTAGGATGTTTTGTTGCATGTTACATGGAATTTAGCCTTGAAGAGACGCAAGGGGAGACTTCATCTTCGAAAGTAGGGTTTTAAGTGTGGTGGCAAGCAAATTCATTATTATGCACCGGTCATCGAACTGTGGTTTATTTATATGTGAGGCTAGAGAATTGCCTGTGGATATTTACTGGGGTTGAGATGCTAAGAGATAGGCTATGAAGGCCGCGACGTTATATTTGGAACTTTGATGATGCCGAGATAATGTACCGGCCTGTTAAATGTGAGATTACATAAGGCCCTGAGCCGTGTTTTGCTGGCCAGAGTTTTGAGCTTATTCTGTAGCACTGAGATTGTTGTCAAGGCCAGATGCGAAATTTGTTCTTGCCCCAGGTAATCGGCGACCCTCGACTCACCTGTACGTTGGTCAGAGAAGGGTAGTGAAATGTTTACATATAGTCCCGTTATGTTTGAGGATTGCCTGTCCACAAAGACCTAGTTAGTTGTTATTTCTGTTGTCAATCAGCTGATTTTCCTACCGTGTCAAATGCTATTGCTATGCTGCATCTACATGAGATAGGCCACGTCCAGTTCCCGGACATGTTGGGTTCTTGACCCGACAGCTCAGTCAACTTCAGTGTGTATATTCTGTGCGCTTTATTTTACATGTTTTGTTTATTTCATATTGTGGTTTGTATTTTTGTGTCTTGTGTGTTAATTTCCTTGTTGTGATGCTGTCATTCGTTCGATGATGTGAAGACATAGCCCGATGGCCATTTTTGGGAAGGGAAGTTCTGACCTTATCTGTGATCATGGGTTCGGACCCATACGGTAGAGTCTGTGACCATTTTGGAAGGGTGATTCAGATGCATCCTGAACAAGAATTTTATATTTTTGTGTCCGAGGGATCGGAATATGTATGTAATTTAGGTCATTACAAATGGATCGGGTATTATTGTCGCATATCATGAACGGTTTAGAAATCTAGCCCTCGGATAAGGAACTAGAGACTTAACAAAGCGCGCACTACAATATTCAAATTTAAGTTATTCCATGCAACAAGAAACTCTCCTAATATCTCAAGTTCGTTACCCGCATTGAATGTAAACAATTTGTTTAATAATTGTAATTTATGTAAAAATTCGTGTGATTCTTCCTTGATTGACACAACCAGCGGTCGGTTGTTTTATTTTATTACTTTTGTGTTCAGTATTTTTTCTTGTTGTTTTTTAGTTTAATAAATCAATTTTACCCGATTTCTCGAGTTCTCATTCACAAGATTTATATGTACGTATTACCTTTCCATACATCTTGGAGTATTTTATAGTTAGATATTTTCTTTCATTTGCTTTTTGACCCTATTCGGACGCACCACGTGCTTCTACCCTCGAGCTAGGCCGAAATTACGACAGGATACCGTACATTAGGGGACATTATTCTAGTTGTGTTTACGGTGTAGTGATTTAAAAGTCAGTTTATAATTGGTTAATCAAGAAACAGTCATGTTCATCTGTGAAGCCGGGGAATAATTTCCTTCTAAATGAGCCTCTAGTGAAAGCAGTAATGGAACGGTAAACGCTCCTCTGCCCGGAAAAAGTAAGGCTGAGAGTTCAAATAATTTGAGTATAGTGCGTGCTGTTTTCAAATGCGGTGAAATAATATGCGTTGTCGTTCCTGAATTTTCCATTTCAACAACTGGATGAGGTATCCACGACGTACGCGTTACTGATGTAGCAACCAATAACTAGTCAACGTTTGAAGTCAATGAGCACCCATCACCTACCAATTCTACCAGTTCTGCAGGTACTTATTTCTATAGTCTGGTTTTCGTTAGAAAGAACTTAGCCGGTTTGGCGGGACTGAAAAAATGACCGCTCATATGATTCCTGTTGGCTATCAGGTGACAGAGTTACCAGTGCGTTATTCCAGTATCACATGGTTACTGCATGCTTACAATGCTACCGTTTGTTATAATACGTACGGTAGTAAATATGATATGAGTCTCTGTGTAGAATGAAATTCCATTCGTTCTTCTTCGTGAGCCTATATTTGTGGGCTAGCATTTCATCTGTCTTCACTCCCTTGGCTAATGCTATGTTTTGTATCCTTGCTCTTTATTAACACTAATATTTTCACACTGAGGTGAATGGGTCTATGTTAAATTTTACTACATTTCAGGGAAAGAACACGAAGTAATATAAATCGAAACAAATAGCATTAAGAAAAAATAAATGGCATTTACTCATTATGTAGTCCTTTTCGCATTCAATAATACTTTGTTACGACTTCCGGTGCGCATTTGGAAAATATCCGTAAAGTCTTTAAGTTTGTACTTTAAATTGTGTGCTAACCACTTAAAAATTATTATCTTAATTTCACTTTATTGGACGTTATGTACTCAACTGTCCATTCAAAAATGGCTTCCAGTTTGTATTTTGAAAATATTCGGTTGTTTCATTTCCATTATTCAAAATTTAAGACAAATTAGTCTGTTAAATAATAATATATTTTAGTCATAAACACTTATCATCCTTTGGGGTTCCACTCCAATTAAAGACGTAAAGAATAAGAACCAAATTTCTCATGCACTCGCGGAAAATAAAATATCAACACCTAGAAAGAGTTGTGGTAGATAAGCAAAATTCTAGAAGAGTGCTTGTGCATCTGAAAGATGACGCCTATTCAAATTTGTGCACTAGTCGACGAGGAATGGTGTTTATAGCGCTACTATGACCTTACAAGTTTGCTTTCACACTTCGTGAACATCAGTCATCGTCCGGTTTTGACGATGGGAGGTAGGTTTGAGTCAAACATGCCTTTACGGAGAATAATATCAGCAGCTTACTGAGTTTGAACAATGCCGTGTAATGAGGCTACGACAAGGTGGACGTTCTCTGCACGATACTGCAGAAAGACTTTGGAGTGGGTGTAGCCACAGTGCATCGGTGTCGGCAACGAGGGTAAGCTGAGAGCATTGTCACAAGAAGACCGGAGTCCGGCCGCACAGGGGCCACTGAGGATAAGCTGTGGTGAATCGTACTGCAACTGCAACAGCCATTACAGCTTCAGTTATTACCATATTGGCATAGCTGAACTGTAACAAATCGATTACTTGTGGGACAGCTCCGGGCGATACGTCCTACAGCCATCTGCAACTTCAGTGGTAGCAAGCTAGAACTCGTTGACGGGCGGAATAGAGATCTGTTGCGTTCTCAGATGAGAGCCGTTTCTCTCTTAGAGCCAGTGATGGCCGTAGGTTTGTAAGAAGAAAGCCAGGTGAGTGCCAGGACCCAAGCGTCTGTGGCATCGACACACTAGACCTACACCAGGAGTTATAGTCTAGGAAGCGATTTGCTATGACAGAAGTAACACTCTCGGCGTTATCCCAAATAGTTTGACGCGGATTTGTACGCCAGACTGGTGATTTAAACGGTTGTGCCGTCATTCATTCCCAGTATTCAAGAGGGTGTTTTCCAACAGATATACTGCTGCTGCCATCCAACGTGCTCTACAGAGTGTCGACCAATTGCCTTGGCCTGCGAGATCACAAGACATTTCGCCCATAGAGCACATATGGTGTATTATGGGATAACGGATCCAGCGTCGTCCAATACCAGCATTAAACGTTGCTGAGTTGACTGACCAAGTGCAAAAGGCGTGGAAATCCATCCCACAAAGTGACATTTGGCATCTGTACGACACAATGCATGCAAGTCTGCATGCTTGCATACAAAATCGTGGCGACTACAGTGGTTATTAATGTACCACCATGTTACATGTCTTCTCACGCATACTTGAATCTGTGACCTGGAAACTTTAATCAAATAAATATGTTACCTAGACAGTTGTTTAACCTAAACTCCATTCCTCTAAACTAATGTCTTCTTGGTCTCGGAATTACATTTTTTGCCAGTGTAGATTTCATTTTATTCATCATAATTTGTCATATTAGTAGATTTTCACTCACATGCGAGTATTTTTTTAGAAATCCACAGCTGCTTATTAATGTTTTACAAATTCTAGTAACATTCTTGTGCCACTTTACTATTTCTCATAATGGTCACACTGTTACAAGGAATGTCTGATATTTAGATATACACGAGTAAGACAACATAGGCTTGTCCAGTCTTGGTTGTGTAGTTTGAGAGACTATTAATGAAGGGAAGAGTCTCAGGTTCCCGTAATGTCACTATACAATATGATTATTTTTTACGAGTAAGTAGCAAATACTGTGTCATATTTCTCGATGGACCTGAGGTACCTTCAATAAATAAGGCCACTATGTCTCTACGTCTAGAGAACCTCCTGACAGCACCATCTTAACAATACAACTTTTCTTTACGTTGCAGATGATTTCCACTCAATCAAGAGAAACGTAGATTCTATCTGATTTCTTTATCTGCTTTTTTAATACTCCAGAGTCTTAGTCCTAAGATAAGTAATAGTGGGCTGCTTTTTGAATACTCCAGAGTCTTAATCCTAAGGTAAGTAATAGTGGGCTCTCTCGGCAAAACTATACGAATTGTTTCCAAGTATGCCAGATGCAACCAAACTCGAATACAGTCTGAATAAAATGTGGTTCTCATTTTGACCTGGATATGAATATGCAAACAAATGGAGGCCAGTAACTCGTTTGGGTATATACTCTTGAACATTGCCATACAACAATGAAACTCCATCCGCGTTTACCTTTGTGGCTGAAAAAATGAAGATAAATAACACATTTGTCAATCTTGATGTCATGGATGGAAGAAGAAATGAATGAATGATAGGAGCAAATTCAGCATGAAATCCGAGCTCAAGACAGCAACTGTCATTTCTTGCAATTTTCATGGTGGAATGGTGGAGTAAAACTTATTTGCTCTTATTTTATGAATTTCTAGTCCAGCTTCGACTACTTTTCTTGCCCGAATTGAAGTCTTAGTTAAAGTATTTTCTACAGAAATCCTGTTTTAGAATTTATTTTCGTCTGGATATTCGTCCAAATATATGATATGCATATTTCATTAATCTGACCACATTGTACGCGAAATAAAATTTTAACATATTATATACTGTACTGAACCTATTAACTTTAATGGCTGAAATGAGCGCGTCAGTTTCCGTCACCACTACAATTACCGTGGACGTTATAACTTTCTTCATGATTTTTCTCTTTAGATGATCAAGAATGTTTCTACCGTCAGTTGTTTGTTGTTCTGAGTGAGAGGGACAGAGTTATTGTCATCTTCTTGGACGAATAGACAGTTTTGGAAATGTATTCCCCAAGCCCAATATCTGACGTCAAATGCTTCGTAAACTGACGTTCTTCGGAAACTATTTCAGCAGCAAATTGGTGTTATCTCTGCACCAGAAAGACCCAAATTGTAAGGATGGGATATGTAATTACAAGAGAATTTCCCAAGTGAATTATCCTCTAGAACCTATATCTTAATAAACTAGATCAAGTAGAAATAGTAGGAGTAGGACTTGTAAATTTTCAGTCGGCGGAGTGTCGATAATTTATTCATTTCAACCAACAAAGTAAGGAACTCTGTTTCGTCCTAATATCTCGAAGTACTTAAAAGAATTCAGCCATCGTGGTATTCGCACGCAAACATACTTTTATGATAATGGTGATGGAGATGATGCTTGTTGTTTAAATGGGCAAAACATCTAGCTCATCGGGCCCTGACATACTTTTAATAAGGATAACAGAAGTGGCATTGACTTTTATTGAAATGTTGAAAAGGCGAATGTGTGTAAAGATAACAGTCCGAGTTTCATCAATCACCAAAATATTTGACAGAAGGTTGGGACACAAGCAGTCACTTTTTCCAGTCGATAAATTGCAGAAGTCATGTCAACGAGCTGTAAATGGACTACAATCGGACTTGGGGGTTATTTCTTGGCGTAGAAACACTGTAAATTCTTTTCTGTAAGTAGCTGATAAAATGGAAATGTCGTGTATACGAGTTTGACATAGTTTACGATAGGACTTGAAAGATTTCCTTGGGTGTAGAAATATTATAAATTATTTTTGTGAATTGCTGATAGAATGAAGATGTCATATACAGGTTTTATATTGTTAGTGGATTGTGCTAGATCAAAGAGTGACGTTAGTGGGGTTATTTTACAGGTCATGTGTCTTAACCGACACACCTTGGCATGCCTTCAGATTTAGTGTTGCACAATCTGGTCAGATGCAGATAGGTCCCCTACATGACGCCCTAGTTAACACTTAAAGGCTCTTACCACTAATCTACGTTGTGTAAGTGATCATTGTTCTTCATGTATTTATATTTGCTGTTCAAAGTAGTTTGAATGTCGCGCATTGCAAGTTTACAGTTCGAAAGGGTGTTGTTAAGTTGTGTCGTTTTGAACTGATTCTGTTTTTGAGTTGGACTCAACATCGGAGAGGCTGACATGATATAGGAAGATTCCACCAGTGATGGAATTTTATTCTGACATGTGTGTTTTTGTTAGTTTATGGGCGTTAAAGTGATAAATGAATTATTGTCCAAATTTTCTTTTCCATCCTAATAATGTTAACAATTTTGTTTGTTGTTAACAAAGTGCACTACTAATTTGTCATCAGAGTATTCACATTTCTTGAATATAACCATTCGCTTAATGAAGCATATTTCATACAATTCTTCTCTTATTATTTCAGTTATTATTATTTCAATTATTTATCTCTTCTTATTTCTGTACATTCCTTCGTAACCTATCGATAGTCGGAATTAAACTGAAAACAATTTAGTTCAACCGTACGTGATATTATCGTAAAATATATTCTTAATTGTTGAATTAAACATAGTTTACCTCATGAGCTTATTTTAGCATTCTCAATTAACATAGTTCATGGAGTCGATTTTCATTAAGGTAATGCAGTTACGTTTTCATCTCTCGGTGTTTAAACTGAAGTTTGAGCGCTGTGCTTTGTCAAGGAGCAAAATTGACTTCATCAAATGATGGTAAATAATCAATACAGTGCATGTAAGATATCCTACGTTGGTGTTTAAGCAGTAAATAACCGTATAGAGAAAATAAAGTTTGGAGATCGGTTAAGAGAGACTAAGGTTTTCTGAGTTTAAAACACTTTGGCTTACAGTTTCACTTGAAACATGACATTAGTTTTCAGGTTATAATTTTTGCAGTAATATTTTAAAGACGAGATCATCTCAAAAGGCCTCGAAAGCAAAAGTTCGAGGGAACTAATGAATTTATGCAGTTATTTTCAGATAATTATTAACTTGTTTTGCTTGTAGTTTTTCTAATGCAAATTTCCTTGAAGCTCGCTTTTAAAAATTATTGTGGTTTTCCTTTTAATTTCTATATTTTAAATAAATATGACTCACAAAAATCCTATCTTCTGTTTTTAATATATTCTTTTGCATCCTGTCGATAATTCGACGAAGTAAAAAAAAAAGAACCCGTCAATCCCCTGAGATGTGCAAGAGCCTACTAGTACATGCCACCGCTGCAGCCGTGCATAACAGTTATCAACCAAAGAGTACAATACATACCGAAGATATCTAAAGAACAGAACAAAACTGCCCACATTGCTGTTTAAGCAGCTGGGGCTGTAACTTAATGAAGGCCTTGGCCGCTTCCTTCCCATTCCTAGACCTTTCCTGTCCTATCGTCGCCGTAAGACCTACCAACCGGTTACCAGTGGGATCCTTCTCATTTCGTGTCGAATGCTCTATGGTGCTCTAGGACTCACTTCGTTCAATCAATCAATCAATACTGATCTGTATTTAGGGCATTAGCTCAGGTGGCAGATTCCCTATGTGCTGTTTTCCTAGCCTTTTCTTAAATGAATGCAAAGGAATTGGAAATTCATTGGACATCTCCCTTGGTAAGTTATTCCAATCCGTAAGTCCCCTTCCTATAAATGAATATTTGCCCCAATTTGTCCTCTTGAATTCCAACTTTATCTTCATATTGTGATATTTTCTACTTTCAAAGACGCCACTCAAACTTACTCGTCTACTAATGTCATTCCACGCCATCTCTTCGCTGACAGCTCGGAACATACCACTTAGTCGAGTAGCTCGTCTTCTTTTTCCCAATTCTTCCCAGCCCAAACCTTGCAACATTTTTGTAACGCTACTCTTTTGTCAGAAATCACCCATAAGAAATCTAGCTGCTTTTCTTTGGATTTTTTCCAGTTCTTGAATCAGGTAAACCTGGTGGGGGTCCCATACACTGGAACTATACTCTAGTTGGGATCTTACCAGAGACATGTATGCCTTCTCCTTTACATCCTTACTACAACCACTAAACACCCTCATAACCATCTGCAGAGATTTTTCTTGGGAAGGATCTAAGCTGCAGATCTGACACTACTACCATCACAACTGTACTTCACATTCCTTCGTTATGCACTGCATGTACTTAATACGGCCTAATATGTTGAAAGTTTGTTTCCAGTATAATGCGGTCACGATAATTAAATGTTCGTTGAATTGGCCCACAACGGACGACTTCCGCGCACTCTACAGTTTGATGGCAGTAGTGTTAAACCTGTAGCTTAAATCCTTTCCAACAGAACAAATGTGACCTAGGCCATACAGTAGCTCAATTGAAGGTGCATTTGACGTTAAATTGGAAGGTTGTGTGTTCGGAACCCACTGGTAACCGCTGGCCATTATTGTTATGTACTTAAGGTCTCTTCAATATTTAGTGAACACGACCTAATATGTTGAAAATTTATTTCGAGTTATGCATGGTTGTCTCACTTACACGAGCGTCTATGCACTCGAATTCTTCTCCAGCATACTGTGATTTTTCATTGGGAAACTAGGAATATGTTCGTCAATGATATGTAAAGTATTCTCGGGTAGTTTCCTCTTTGAGGGATTTCAGTTTTGTTTCTTGGGGATTTTAGTATTTCACCGGAGACCAGAAGTTAATTGAGTCTATATACTCTCCCTTTTACTGAGACCACGCATGCTAATAAAAGTTTTTTGACACACTGGTTTACGAGTAATTACAACCACCACAACATACACTGACTGACAGAGCAAATGCAACACCAAGAAGGAGTGGTCAGAACTTTATGCCAATTGCAGGGTAGACTGACGTCACTGAGGTATGCTCATGATGTGAAATGCGCCGCTGTGCTGCGCACGTAGCGAACGATAAATGGGACACGGCGTTGGCGAATGGCCCACTTCGTACCGTGATTTCTCAGCCGACAGTCATTGTAGAACGTGTTGTCGTGTGCCACAGGACACGTGTATAGCTAAGAATGCCAGGCCGCCGTCACCGGAGGCATTTCCAGCAGACAGACGACTTTACGAGGGGTATGGTGATCGGGCTGAGAAGGGCAGGTTGGTCGCTTCGTCAAATCGCAGCCGATACCCATAGGGATGTGTCTACGGTGCAGCGCCTGTGGCGAAGATGGTTGGCGCAGGGACATGTGGCACGTGCGAGGGGTCCAGGCGCAGCCCGAGTGACGTCAGCACGCGAGGATCGGCGCATCCGCCGCCAAGCTGTGGCAGCCCCGCACGCCACGTCAACCGCCATTCTTCAGCATGTGCAAGACACCCTGGCTGTTCCAATATCGACCAGAACAATTTCCCGTCGATTGGTTGAAGGAGCCCTGCACTCCCGGCCCCGGCGTCCGCTCAGAAGACTACCATTGACTCCACAGCATAGACGTGCACGCCTGGCATGGTGCCGGGCTAGAGCGACTTGGATGAGGGAATGGCGGAACGTCGTGTTCTCCGATGAGTCACGCTTCTGTTCTGTCAGTGATAGTCACCGCAGACGAGTGTGGCGTCGGCGTGGAGAAAGGTCAAATCCGGCAGTAACTGTGGAGCGCCCTACCGCTAGACAACGCGGCATCATGGTTTGGGGCGCTATTGCGTTATGATTCCACGTCACCTCTAGTGCGTATTCAAGGCACGTTAAATGCCCACCGCTACGTGCAGCATGTGCTGCGGCCGGTGGCACTCCCGTACCTTCAGGGGCTGCCCAATGCTCTGTTTCAGCAGGATAATGTCCGCCCACACACTGCTCGCATCTCCCAACAGGCTCTACGAGGTGTACAGATGTTTCCGTGGCCAGCGCACTCTCCGAACCTCTCACCAATCGAACACGTGTGGGATCTCATTGGACGCCGTTTGCAAACTCTGCCCCAGCCCCGTACGGACGACCAACTGTGGCAAATGGTTGACAGAGAATGGAGAACCATCCCTCAGGACACCATCCGCACTCTTATTGACTCTGTACCTCGACGTGTTTCTGCGTGCATCGCCGCTCGCGG
Organism: Anabrus simplex; assembly: GCF_040414725.1. Taxonomy (NCBI): domain Eukaryota; kingdom Metazoa; phylum Arthropoda; class Insecta; order Orthoptera; family Tettigoniidae; genus Anabrus; species Anabrus simplex. The sequence continues at coordinate 249,842,621 of NC_090266.1, forward strand.
TGGTCCTACATCCTACTGCGTCGACGCCGTGCGCATTGTGTAACCTGCATATCAGTTTGAAATAAACATCAATTATTCATCCGTGTCGTCTCTGTTTTTTCCCCAACTTTCATCCCTTTCGAACCACTCCTCCTTGGTGTTGCATTGTCACTGTCAGTCAGTGTATTTAAACAACGAATGCATTTTCTGATTTTCATCTCGCTTCCTCGTTCACATTTGTTTATCCTCCCGAACCTCAATTATTCTTTGTAAATGCAATTTTGG